>NC_056525.1:101582474-101584820 GCF_019175285.1 Sceloporus undulatus | reverse complement strand
TATTATTATTATTATTATTATTATTATTATTATTATTATTATTATTAAACATGCCTATTGGTTAAGCTGGTTGGTGGATTCCAAGAGCTACAATATAAAAGTTCAGGATCCATGGGCTAATATGGAAAAAATGATGCTACTATAGATAGTAATTGACTTGTGTGTTTCCCCATTCTTCAGGTAAGATGGCATAGTGTTTATTGTGCTACAGTAGAACTGATGAGACATGGGGTCAAATCTCCACTTGAACTTGAAGCTCACTGGGTGACTGGGGACAGTTACTATCACTTAGCTTGACTTCTCTCCCATAGAGAGCATGGAAACATTTGTTTAAAAGTTTTAAAGTTGTTTTAAACTTTTGCATTCTTCCCTCCCTACCACCACGTGGCTTCATTTTGGGCTAGTCTCTGTATAGTTATCCTTAGTTATATATACCACAGAGGAGTTGCTGGGACACATTCCATTTGGAAAAGTGGCTAATAACTACCCAAACCCTGTTTTTATTTGCTTCTATGTTTCATACAGAGTCTAACAAGCTACGATGTCTGTAGTATCCTTTTAGGAACCTCCACCATGCTTGTGTGGCTAGGAGTGATCCGCTACCTTGGCTTCTTTCAGAAATACAATGTAAGAATATTTGGGACTTCTGTTCTATTATTACGAATTTTGGGCCCAGATAGGCCAAAATAAAGCTGCCTTGGGTCACTTTGGCTTCTGGCCTCTTAGGACACATGGATCATTTAAACAACATACCTCCAAAGTGACCTGAAGCAGCTTTATTTTGGCCTGTCTTTTTGGACCCCTAATTTTCTGTCACTAGATAGTTATACTAAATGCATAGCTGAAATCTAATGGGTAGTCTGAACTTGTTTGTGTGTTTTGTGTTTTCTCTGCAGTTGCTTATTTTGACACTACGTGCAGCCTTGCCCAATGTCATTCGGTTTTGCTGCTGCGCTGCTATGATTTATCTGGGTTATTGTTTCTGTGGCTGGATTGTGCTGGGCCCATATCACGTTAAGGTACAGTACTGTAATTTAAGTGGTTTCTTTAAAAGCATCGTATGGATAAATTATCTGAATTCCTTTCTGCAAATGAAAGCAAGTACGCTGTTAATAGATGTACAAGAACTGGTCTATTTCCTTAGTCATAATGGAGAAAGAAAGGATTTTTGTTTAGGGGAGTTTGAAAAATTCAGTTTCCATATCCATGTTATCTTGGCTTTGGATTCCATGAGTATTTATGCATGCAAATAGTCCAAAAGTACTGTCTTCTTGTTCCCAAATCCAGTGATATGTATAACAGCAGACCAGATAAAATGTAAAAAAATGTTATAATGTTCCCATTGTAAGCCTTTTGTAAATAATTAGAAAGTGTTATAACTAACACACTTCCTTTCTCTTCCCTTGTTTTTGGCTCCTTCTCTTCAAGTTCCGCTCTTTGAACATGGTTTCTGAGTGTCTCTTCTCTCTGATAAATGGAGACGACATGTTTGCCACTTTTGCAAAAATGCAGCAGAAAAGCTATTTGGTTTGGTTATTCAGTCGGATCTACCTCTACTCTTTCATTAGCCTGTTTATCTACATGGTTCTGAGTCTCTTCATTGCCCTTATTACAGACACATACGAAACAGTTAAGGTATGTGTAGCAAATGCAGAGAATTAAATGTTTGAAATTGTTTTTATAATCCATTGTGACTTTCAAGAACTTTGAAATCAGAAACTTGATGGTCATTACATTATTTTAATTATTTAAAATAATGATTGCACATAAAAAGGGAGTCTCAAAATTTTATCAAATTTTAAGCTATCGAGTTTACAATCTATCTTGCCATATAATATTTAAGACTTCTAGACACTAAACATATTCTGATTTATTAGATCTAGATTTATTAGATTTGTTGTTAGATCAGAGGAAAGCGATAAATTAGGGGTGCAGCTCTGCAGTTGTTGATAGACAGAAACTTCCATGATTTTCCAACATTGGCTATGATGTCTAGTGCTTGAATGATATGTAACCCAACAACAGCTAGATGGTCCTCCAGATGTTGCTGTACTGCAGATCTCTTCAGTTCTTGTTAGTTTTCATGAGAGTCACTGTAGAACAACATATCGTGGGCTACCAATGCCCATTTTTGCCATAGCACCAAGACTGAGTGGTCTTTAAATGTTTTCATAGCTGCCATCAGAGCTGCTTACCCATAAACCAATACCTCATTGATCCATCTATGGAGGCACAGTCAAATTTGAAAGTCTCTTCCATAGAATCAAAACCCTGCTTAGTGTGAGAAATCTGCTACAATCCCCAGGGGAAAGAGAGTCTGGGAGGTAAAATATCATGGGATTTCTG
>NC_056525.1:101580383-101582374 GCF_019175285.1 Sceloporus undulatus | reverse complement strand
ATATTGAGCCATGTTCCTTAAGAATTTTCTCCAAAGGTACAGAGGATAGAGCTAAATGAAATTGTTAGTCCCAGTTAAAGTAAATCCATTGAATATATGAGACTTGTTAAATCAACACACATGTAAATTCAGTTGATTCAATGATCTTACTATAATAGGGTAGCCAGCATGATGTAGTGGTTTGAGCATGGGATTATGGTTTTAGATTGGCTTGTAAATTCTTGACAAACACTATGCAAGCTTAGTTTTTTGTGAGTTTTCGGGCTATGTGGCCATGTTCTAGTAGAGTTTCTTTCTGACGTTTCGCCAGCATCTGTGGCTGGCATCTTCAGAGAATGCTTTGCCTGGAAAAAGTGGGTGTATATATACTGTGTGAGCCTGGGAATGCAGGAGTGATTTGCATGTGTATTGTTCTGTGTTGATGGCTGGCCTCAGCCTGGGAGGCTAATGCAAACGAGGATTAATGTCTGCTAACTGGTGATCAATTGTCTGCTGGGAAAGTCCCTGACTCTAAACGGTTTCCCATTTGCGTTTGCTGAGTCCTTATTTTGCTATTCTTCAGGACTGATAGCCAAATTTTGTTCACTTTAAGGGTTTCTTCTTTCCGATTGAAATTGTCCGGGTGTTTGTGGATTTCAGTGGCTTCCCTGTGCATCCTGACATGGTAGTGGTTGGCATGGTCCAGAACTTCAGTGTTTTCAAACAATATTTTATACCCAGCATGGTTAGCGGCATGTTCTGCTACTGCTGATTTTTCTGGCTGACCCAGTTTGCAGTGTCTCTTGTGTTCCTTGATTCTTGTTTGCACACTGCGTTTGGTGGTCCCTATGTAGACTTTTCCGCAGCTGCATGGTATGCAGTAAACTCCTGCGGCTGTGAGAGGGTCTCTCTGGTCCTTGGCTGAGCGAAGCATTTGCTGAATTTTCTTCGTCGGTTTGTAAACCATTTGAAGGTTGTGCTTGTCTTCACTTCTCTGGGTATTCCTGGGCCTGGCAGCCCTTCTGATGTCTGAGCTGGAATAACCATTGGCCTGTAGAGCCCGGTCCAAGTGCTTCAGTTCATCTTCCAAGAAGTGGGGTTCACAGATGCGTTTTGCTCGGTCTACCAGTGTTTTGATTGTGCTTCTTTTTTGTCCTGGGTGATGGTTGGAGTTCTTGTGCAGGTATCAGTCTGTATGTGTGGGTTTTCTGTATACTGTGTGACCCAAACATAGGTTAGGTTTGCGGATGACAAGGACATCCAAAAATGGCTGTGTTCTTTCCTTTTCTTTTTCCGTAGTGAATTGGATGTTGGGGTGGATGTTGTTCAGATGGTCCAGGAATACAGTCAGGTCTTCTTCTCCATGGCTCCAAATGGTGAAAGTGTCATCTACGTATCGGAACCAAGTTGTGGGCTTTTTCAGTGCTGTTTCCAGGGCTTGCTTTTCAGAGTGTACTGTGTAAAAGTTTGCTATCAACGGGCTTAGAGGGCTTCCCATTGCTACTCCATCTCTCTGTTCATAGAATCCGTTGTCCCACTGGAAATAGCTTGTGGCGAGGCAATGTTTGAACAGGGCTGTGATGTCTTCTGGAAAAATCTGTTGGATGAGTGTCATGGTGTCCATTATGGGGACTTTGGTGGATTGGGAGACCACATCAAAGCTGATTAAAATGTCTCCAGGTTTTAGTTCCAGGTTCTTGATTTTTCCTATGAAGTGAGCTGAGTCCTTGATGTAGTGGGGGGTTTGCCCTATATGGGTTTGTAATTTGTGGCCAGAAACTTGGCCAAATCATATGTGGAGGATCCAATGGCACTCACTATGGGTCGGAGTGGAATGGAATCCTTGTGGATCTTGGGAAGTCCATCATTAGTCTTGGTGGGCGAGCCTCAGATTTGCACAAACTTTGTCTTGTGGTTGGCTGAATTTAGGAGTTTTTGATCAGGGTGTTTGTTTTTCTGCTGATTTTGCTAGTTGGGTCTTATTTCAGCTTTTTGTATGTTGTAGGATCCAG
>NC_056525.1:101578454-101580283 GCF_019175285.1 Sceloporus undulatus | reverse complement strand
GTACCCTGGCTGCACCCACCGCCACTCCACTTATCACCGGCCTGCCTACTTATGTTGCCTCTGAAGGGTTTAGCAGGAGCTGACAGTAGGAAATGCAGTGCCCTCTCCCCAAATTTCCCTTTCAGCTAGCTAGATGATGAAACACTGGATTTTGGCTTCTTGTAGAAGAGCCTTCTGGATAAAAGATGGAGATCACAAAAATACAGAGTTCAGTACAAAGAACGTCCACAGAACAGAAACAATGAACGTTAATTTTGCCAGACTGTTCTGTATTTAAAATGTATTACTGGCAAACATTCCTTGTTTACAAAGATTATAACTCACAAATTCAGTTTGTGTGAGCCTGGTTTCCTGCCCAGAAACCTTTACATGACCAGTTATATTAGCAGCCTGGCATTTCCTGCATGTCTAATTTTTTTCTGGGAATTCTGTCCCTCCTGTTCAGGGTAAGTTCTGCTTCACATTCTCTAAAGTCTGAGTCATGCTTTCCTGATGTCAAAGAAAGTAATTTCCAAAGCCCCCAATCCCATATTTTTTTTTCCTATTGTGCTTTACAAAACATACATTTTGTCAACCACAGTTAAAGGTAACAATTGTTGCATTAAAATGTGGTTAGCGAAGACCCTAAACAGACTATTTTTCCGTCACATGCTTTTATCGCAACTCTTACTCAGAGCTATTTCTTAAAGGGTACACAGATAAAGGATGGATACCGTTAGTCCATGGTAAATATGGAAGCTTTACCATCATTTTTGGCAATATGAACAATAAAACAAAACTGTGGTAGAAAACCTTCCATATGACAAGTGGTCTGTGCTGGACCAGAAACAGAATTGCCGCTTCCTGTCTCACTAAACGGAATGCTGAATTACGAAGTTCCATTCTTGTTATACAGGCAGACTGGAAAAAGGTAACCCATCATCCTTTCTTCAAAAGCGTTTAACAAGGACTCAGCACTTCATATTACTATCTAATTCAGGGTAGGCACATCAAACCATTATTGCCCTATCATTTTTATACGGAGCTCATTTACCGTCTACCTCTCTACAGATTGTCTATTTGGAAACTTTGTTTTGTTCAGCAAGATCTCCTGAGCTATCCTGAACATTTAAGGACCATGCTTCCTTGAAAGTTTATGTGGGGAACGATCTTCTTGGTCACACTTGTTATCTGCCAGGAAGGTGGGCATAGTTGCATTTTGTCCCAGTTCATTTTTCATAGCCAAGATTACTTCTGACTTCCACTAAAGTCAGAAGATTCCTTGCCTGAATCTAGTTCATCTCAAAGAAAAATGCTGGCATAATCCAGACAAACTTAGCATACATCAGGTTTTTCACATTTATATTCACGATGCAAAGCATATAGCGTATTGGGTAGCATATGTGTATTCTTAAGTCATGTTTCTGAGGTCTTAAGATCAGTATGTTTACTCTCATTTGAACCCCAAATATTTTTGCTTTTGCCTGTAACTCAGGGCATCCTCGTTCTCTATGAAGGCTCACTACTTTGCCACTTCTTCAGCCTTAAGTACAAATACTCCTCTAGCAAAAAGGTTTAGGGCAGCCACCTGATACCCCTTTGTTGGATCTCAGTTCCTTGGGTTGCCCTTACTTAGACTACACAATTTTTAAGTAGGTCATTTAAATGTGCAGTTCTCCTTACTCCCCTTGTCCCTCCTCCAAGATGTGAAGCTGTTTTTGGATATCCTTTCCCTGCTTGTTCTCCTACTGTGTAAATGATGACGGAAAGATGGATTTACTACACAGGCAGTAAAGGAGACAGGTCTGGATGGCCGAAGACTCACCAGGAGCAAAGTATTATGTTTTCCA
>NC_056525.1:101573226-101578354 GCF_019175285.1 Sceloporus undulatus | reverse complement strand
AGTGTGACCTAGTATAAGGCAAATTCTATATATATATCTATGATAATTCCTCTGGTTGAAAACCCATGGTAGGCTTATCATGATAAACCTACACAGAGATTTCTTTGACCCGCAGCTGAACCATTAAAGTATTTCAAATGAGTTTAAACTTGGTAGGATGTTTTCCCACAAAATAAACTGTGTGCATGGGTCCAAAATGTTTGCCACTGGGATAGAATGCAATACAAGAGATTCACTTTGCCATTGTTAACTTTGTGTTTAGATTAACAGAACTGTCCCCTCTTCGGATTTTAAAAAATCTCGCCTGCACTTTCTAACTGTCTTCTGTTTATTCCATGGTTCATTCTTGGTTTAATTTACTATTGTGGTCGGGGCCTTACCTCTGCAGAAGATGTTGCTCAACATAAGATTACATTTTCCAAAGAAGTGCTGCATACTGTAAACAAAAGCAAAAGTGTTTGGTTTCTGTGCCTTCTGTTTAAATGATCGTTTGCAATTGAATCAAAATACATTCCTAAAAGCTGAGCAACTGTTTCCATAAAAATTACAATAGCAGGTTTTTATTTATTTTCCCCCCCTTCAAGACTGAGACACCCTTCTGTGTCAGACCAAATCTGATCCCAGGTTCTTTCTGCACTGATACCAGTATCATGCCACTATAATCATATATGTTCCTTGAATCAGTACTTCTTAAGGTATATAATATGGAGGACTAGCAATCCCTCCCACAGTGTGCCAGGGACCAGTACTGTATTTGTTCACATTGGCTACAGTTGTTTCTTTGTTTCCTGAAAGCTCTCCATGAACTGGCAGCAGATGGCTTGGGGACTAGCATGGATCAGTGAACCAACATTTTGAATAGCACTGCTTTAAATGGGCCTTTGATAGAGAGATACGAGATACATGGATTTACCATTGATAGGGGCAGTACTTTCCAGAATTAATTCTGACCCAAGCCAATTCAAACTTTATGATAAGAATTAAAATCGGTGACTTCCATAAAGTATGTAAAGGAAGTATATTTGCAAACTTTGTATAATTCCTCCTAATGCTAGTTACTCAGTTCTTGGATTTACTTCTTAAGCTGGTTTTAAGTGTTAGCCCATCAGGGAACATTACTCAAATATATCTGGAACGATATCCTGCAGTGGCTAGTCTCTGTGCTCCTCTGTACCTCTGGCTCTTGTTGTTTGTACTTTGCATCTGACAAGTAACACATTGGTTGTATTCAGAATAGTGATATATTGGATTTCCAAACTTATTCTGTTGAATCTTACCGAGAAGCAAGTCTGAGTTCACTGAAACTTGTACTCATATAAGTATACATACGATAATAGCAATATTTTAGGGTTTCCATTTTCTAAGTTTTACGCAGATTTGTTGTTCCTTGTTATGAGACCTTGATTTTGAAGGTTCTTATTTATGATAGAGGGCGTGCTTATAAAATTTACAGATGACACCAAATTAGGAGTAGCACCTAATACCTCAGAGGACAGCATCAAAATTTTAAATGACCTTAATAGATTAAAAAGTTGGGCCAAAAACTAACAAAATGAATTTCAACACAGGGAAATGTAAGGTACTGCACTTAGAGAGAGAAAATGAAATGCACAGGTATAGGATGGGGGACACCTGGCTTGACAACAGTACAGGTGAAAGGGATCTAGGAGTTCTAGTAGACCACATGTTGAACATGAGTCAACATTGTGATGCAGCAACTAAAAAAGACAATGTGATTCTAGGCTGCATCAGTAGAAGTATAGTGTCTTGATTGAGGAAAGTAATAGTACCACTCTATTCTGCTGTGGTCCGGCCTCCCTTGGAATACTGTGTCCAGTTGTGGGCACCACAACGCAAGAAGGATGTTGTCAAGCTGGAGTGTATCCTGAGGAGGGCAACCAAAATGATGAAGGGTCTGGAAACCATGCCCTGTGAGGAGAGACTTAGGGAGCTGGGAATGTTTAGCCTAGAGAAGAGAAAGATAAGAGGTGATTGATAACCCTGTTTAAATATTTGAAAGTATGTTGTATTGAGGACGGAGCATGCTTGTTTTCTTCTTCTCCAGAGAATAGGACCCAGAGCAATGGATTCGAACTAGAGGAAAAGAGATTCCACCTCAACATTAGGAAGAACTTACTGACAGTAAGAGTTGTTCGACTGTGAAACATGCTCCCTCAGAGTGTGATTAAGTCTCCTTTGGCAGTCTTTAAACAGAGGCTGAATGGCATCTCTCGGGGGTGCTTTGATTATTAGGTCCTGCTTGGCAGGGGTTTGGACTGGATGGCCCTTCCAACTCTATGATTGTATATATTTTTGTATACTAGTGTATTGTTGTCTACTAACTTTGAGAAAATATTTGGAAGAGAGGGCTAAACATAAAATAAAAAATGACTATTGCTTTTGAAATGCATTGTAATTTGGAACCTGACACCTCTTCTACATAAAGTGATCTCCATTATAAGATGAAAGAATTGCTACAAAAGAGATGTATTAATTCTGGCTGTGCATGGGCCTGTCACATTTAACTGGTTCACTGTGGAAGACCCTTAAGAAAATAACCATATCAGATGCAAGGGTCCAGGGTAGTATTTTCTCTGTGCTAGTTACTACAGACCTTTTTGCATAAGGATGCATGCAGAAATATGAACATTTCCTCCTGCAGCCTGAAGTGGTACAGTCCAGAGTGCTATAACTTCCTATACTACTTTATTCTGAATAAAAAGGTGACGTTTGAAAAAGAGTGTTAAGCTTACTTGGGAGACAAGCACTATTGTCTACTTGATACCATAGCTCTTCTCTTCAAACTGATGGAAGCAAACAGCTCTTGGTGGTGTGTAATGACCAAGAATTAGTTGGCTTATTGGCAAGGGAGAGAAAAATAGATCCTAGCTCCTGAGTGTAACTTCTTCCCGTGCTGCTTCAGTGGGTTGTTAAAAAATTGCTGAGCAGCAGGAGAAGCAACATGGAACAGCTGGGCATTGTGTTTTGGCAAAACATCCTTACTCAGCAGAGAGAGCAGAGTGCTTTGAACCTTAGGTCTGCCCTAAAGTTAGCAATGGGCGCAAGCACTGGAAGCATAATGGTTTAGCAATGCTCTGCTCTGTGCCTTTTGCCTTCCTTCAGCAGTGTGAAGAAATGTTGATGTTTTCCACCAAAGTGAGATTTAGGAATCTCAACCAGTGCTTCTTCGCTGCAATGCAGTAAAGACTACTGTGTTGGTGATACTGAAACACAGCTTAATCTTGATGTGGGACTTTTCTTATTGTAACAGCAGTGAAAGGAAGCAAATAAATTACTTTAGACTTAAGCTTTTTGCCCTGGAACTAAAAGGGGGATCTGGAATTATGCTGGACAAAGGAGAGGCTGCTAGTTTTGTGGAAATGACAAGTGGTGTGTGTTAGTATCAAGGGAGACTTATAACATTTATGCTTTTATTTATTTTTTTCCACTGAGTATTGTACACAAGATAATATTGTATTTCAGTAATACCTATTAGTTCCATTATGGAAACAGTTATATCCTGGAAATTCATGCATACCTCTTAGCTGTTTCATGAAGAAACATGACGTTCAAAGTACTATGATGACATTTCCTCAGGAATGTAAAGCATTCTTTATTCACTTTCATATTCCTCACAAGATATTTATGAATCAGATCATGCTGCAGATTTCTTATCTAGACATACCAAAGAACTGCTAAAAGACAAGTATATCATTTTGTGCTACACTGGTGTATACCACACTCCAATAGCCTAGTTTGCATCTCATTTTGTTACAGAAGTTATCAGAGGAATACTTGATTTTTCAATGTATTACTTTATTAACTAAGTACTGCCTTTCACACAAAAATGAGCTCAATGTGTTTGTTTTTTAAAAAAAAAAAAGCAAAGCAATAATATAGAACAAAATGAAGACCAGTACCAAAACTTTTGGTGAGTTCATCAGTGAACTGTAGAAACAAAAAAGAACAATGACAGACAGACAGACAGACAGACACACACACACACACACACACACACACACAGTATTTTCAGTTTTCCCTACAGGAGTCTCCTAGCAGTCCAGCCACATTCTCACAGCAGTGGGCTAACTAAACCATTTTCATCCCATTCCCCACTATCACTAAGAAATGAATCGCTGCTTACCTCTTAGTTAAAAGAGAAACAAGATCCTAAGTCCTACATCTTTTCTGAGCCAAAATCCATGAAATGTCTATCCAGCCCATTAATCATTCCAGCTGACCCTTCTCCTACACATACACACACACATTTAGGACAACTCTTGCTACTCCTTCTTACTTCCAAGGACATCCCAGCAGTGAGGACTCTTGCTGCTATCCTTCATCACATGCCTACAATGTGTGGCAAATGTATTGCTGGGCAGGCTTTTAATATAGTGGCAGGGGTAGCAGCTTCTCCTGGTACCCTTGTAAAACAGTCCTTCTGGCTTATCAGTACTATGGTTATTTTGTGAGTAAAGGCAACAACTGCTGCAGTTTCACTTGCCAAGGGTGGGAGTATGCCCTAGATAGTGTATTGTGTTCCTCACTCTGCAACAACCTGGATTTCCTGTTAAGACCAAATAAAAGCCTAAGAAACAATTTTAAAATATTCATTCACCTGCTTCTCCTTAAAGAGAGTATTTTTATGGAACTGAGCAGAAATACTTTGAATATTTATCCCTTTAGATAGCTAGACAGATTATACACAGAAGAGAGACTATGCGAACTAAAATTAAGTGAAGAAATGTATCAAGATGATAAGCAGATGGCACCTTGTCATTGTCCTGTAGTACTGAAAAGGCTGACAGCTGAGGGGGAGCATGATGGTGGTTTTTACCATTTTGAAAGGTGGAGAAAGAGTAGGTGGAGTTATTTATCTCATTCCCATAATGCAAGTTAAATGAAACTGAAGGAGAGTTAAGTTCAGAACAAATGAAAGTTAGTTCTGTTTCACAGACTACAAATTGTTTTGTGTGGAATTCACTTCTGCAAGATGTAGTGATCCTTCAGCTTTGATAAAATCAAAAGTAATGGGTGGCTGTTAGCCCTGACAAATGGGATACGTATGAAATGTTGCAAAATGGACTGCTTCTGTTCAAGTTTATATCCGCTCCACGGATATTCCCCC
>NC_056525.1:101564682-101570226 GCF_019175285.1 Sceloporus undulatus | reverse complement strand
GTGAGTGAAAACTAGGGAAGGCTGTCATATCTTTAATGGTTGTGTGGAAGAGCAGATTTCAGCAGTTGTAGTTTGTTACCTGGTACTATAACAAGATGTGCTGGTACTGTATTTCCTCTTCTGCATAGCCATTAAAGAACCTTCTTCAGTTTTCACTCTAGCAGTCCTAATTCTCTGACCACTGAGCATGTACAGTCACGATTTGGTCTGTTTGAATTTCCCCTCCACCCCTTAAGACCTTTTCCCCAACTGTTCACCTGGAACAATGCTCCATCATGATAGAACACCATTGAGAGAGAGATTGTGAAGGAAGTCACGGTTGCTTGGCTATTTTTATAGGAATAGTACTGCTGATGAGAAATTAGAAACCCCTGTTTTTCCACCCACATTTCTGATAAACACTCTGTCCCTCTGAAAATGTCATACCTTTTCTCCACCCTCCACCCAAACATTGTAGAAAATACTCCTCTCTGCTTTGAGAATGGACCTTTGAGGGAAGAGATTTTCCAAATAGCAATAGCAGTAGTTGGAACAAATTATTAGCAATTACTGATCTGTCCATGGTCCTGCAACCTTGTCTGACCCTAATATTTTTGCTTTTAAACTCTCACGACATGTATTATCTTTCTCTGTATTCCTGATGGATGTTATACTTAGCTATTATCTGCCTTAATACTGATTTTTTAAAATCATCAACCCCTGTTTAGCTACTATCACCTTGATCCTCTACTTCCTGGATTATCCAGGATGTTTGTTGTTGTGTGCCTTCAAGTCATTTCTGAATTTTGGAGACCTTAAGGCGAACCTATCTTGGGTTTTTCAGTACCTGTATTTGTTCAGAGGCAGTTTGCTTTAGCCTTCCTCTGAAGCTGAGAAAGTGTAACATACTCCAAGGCTACCCAGTGGGTTTCCATGAATTCAGACTCTGCTCTCCACAGGCATAGTCTAATGCTCAAACCACTACACTAGAGCATATCCACCTCCAGCACAAATGACCAGTGAGACCACAAATTGACCAGTGAGCATACCAGCATAACAAATGGTGTTTCAAGCTGCCAGTCTTGCCTATCCCTTCTCCCTCTCTAACTCTGGTCTCCTGAAGCTCTGACTGGTGAAAGTTAGCAAATATTGAGACGTCCCATTGCAACCATTATCTATAAAGTGCTTCATTAATTGCCCCTAGTCAGAGGAGGAGAAAGCAGGCAACAACAACATACCTTTATTTCAAACAACAGGCCATTAGGCAACAGAATATATATAAAACATATAAAAATGTTAAAATAGCACTATAAAACAAATATTAATAACATATTTGTAATACGTACATATATACATACACATATACATATACATTCTCAGATACATTAGATGATACTAGGCCATGATACTGGGACAAGGTGGATATTTATATGGGTATTAACAGAACAATAAACAGGGCTGTTTGTTATGCGTAGGTCATAATCTTATGAGTTTTAGCAGTGGAGAGGAAGAACTTTGCCACTGCTTCTGATTTACTTTTCTCAGAATCATTTAGCAAGTACACCAGGTACCAATTGATTGGTCTACCTAGAAACTTAAGCAGGAGGGGTGAAATTAATCTTAGTCTCTCATCCTTATAAAAACTACAGAAAAATAGGACATCCTCTAGAGACTCAACAGAACCTTCACTGCAAGGGCAGACACCTTTGTTATATGAGGTTCCCTTAAAGCGGCCCTCTAGCAAGGCAGAGGCAATAACATTAAATTGTGAGTTAGTAACACGATTTACTAAGGCCCAGTACATGCCTCTTTGAAAATCTGGGCTAGGGACAGCGGTTTTTCCACCGGAGGGAAGCCGCTGCCACCAAACTGCATGGTTTCCCACCGGCAGAATAAGAACCTGCAAAAAGCAGGTTCATTCTACTCCACGATGGCAGCATAACAAGTACACCACAGTGCACCACTGGCACACTTGTTACACAAGCGATGCGCGGTGCCTGGCGGATGTCGCATGGCACTTGCATAAAAATGGCAGTGCCCATGTGTACAGGGCGCCGCCATTTTGAAGCCCTCGTTGAGGGGCGTCTGGAAGCACTGCCCCAAAGCAACCCTAGCATGTGACAAGGGTATCTTAAAATACTGGCCCATAGCTCGGTATTTTGGGATGGTCAAATTTTGTAAATAATGTGCCTCTCTCAAGATTGAACTGCAACCCTAGACTGATGGGAGAACAAGTTGTGCGGGCAGAAGATAAAGAATATTGTGTATCAATATCTTTTATACGGCATACCAGAATCTGCTGTGCCCTTGGCAAATCATGTGTAATGAGGAAGTTGTTTGAAAAGCCCACTCTCTGCAATTTTTCCTTGATATTTTTAGACCAGAGGGTGGTATAATTGTCTTTCATTACAAGGTACAAATATCCTGACTCAGGGCCAGCATAGAAAAGCCAATACTTTAAGGCCCACATCCAGGCAGTATATTCAACTAAATGGAGAAAGCAGGCTGGCCCAACACATTTTGTAGTCTGAACTAAAAGACAAAATTGCATCTCCAGCCCGATTGAGATATAGAAACTGACTACACTGGGAGCTGAATCTTAACTTCATCCATGGCAATGGTAACAGTAGCCACTAAATCTGATGCTAGAAGGCTACCTTAGATGTATAGGACAGGCTGTATGGCAAGCAGAACTCTGTCCAGCCCTCAGCATCTGATACCCAAGGTATCTAGCCTACTCTTCCTAACAGTGGTACCAGCCCTGCTAAGGACAGACAAACAGGGAGGAAAGGGGGAAATTAACAGCTTCATTTCACTGGTATACTTGTTTAATTTCTAAATTGTAATACTTGGACGATCATGGCTGCATCTGCACTGCAGAAATAATCTGGTTTGAAATAACTTTAACTGCCATGGCTCAGTGCTATGGAAGTCTGGGAATTATAGTTTGTTGCAGCACCAGAATTCTGGCAGTTAAAGTGGTGTCAACCCAGATTATTTCTGCAGTGCAGATGCAGCCTAAGTTTTAAATATTTTTAAATTTATTTTAAGTCAATTTTTACCCTCAAGATTTAACTTCTAGAGAACAGTATGTGGGGGACACTGAAATCCAAGGTACCCTTTATAAATAATAAAAATATTTTTATGATCTTCCCAAAGAGTAAAGTAGATATAAAATAGAGAGAGAAGACCTATTTTGTATATGAGAAAAAATTACAGGGTGGGAGGAAAATGTGCTAACCCTATCTCCTCCATCATGCTTCCATCACTGTCCTCATGTGAAGAGCAATGGTTTGATTTTCCATAGTTCCAAATTTTAAAAAAAGTCACAGATGATGGAGATTCTCCTCTTCAGAAAGCCATTCTTTATGTGAAGAGTAACATTTAAAGCAGACACCTGTAACATTTAAAGCTGAGCAGATTCTCTGTGAATATGTGCTTAACATTTTCAAGATAGTAACAGGCTTGACATTTTAAAATGCTGATCATGTTGGCACTTATATATGAAATCCTACCATAAATACATATTTTTCGTTTTCTGCCATCTTACCACTTTTCCTTTTGGTATTCAGTGTTACTTTTCAGGGTAGTGGAGTAGTGGTTTGAACATTGAACTACAACTGGAGAACAGGATTTGATTCCCTGCTCAGCCATGGAAACCCACTGGGTGATCTTGGGCGAGTCACATACTCTCAGCCCCAGAAAACCTGTAATAGGTTCACTTTAGAGTTGGCTTAAGTTAGAAATGACTTGAATATACACATCAACAACCAAATATACCATCTGCTTGAAATGCTAACTGCAGGGTGAACAGTCTTCTAGTTTGAATTATAAACATCTCGGAAGCAACAGAAAGATCTCTTAATTTCATATGATTATTTTTTGTGCCATTGTTTCTTTGTAAAATAAGCTCTTGCACCCCACCCACATACCAGGGGTGCCATTATTGTTGTTGTTGTTGTTGTTAAATTTTATTTATAAAGTGCTGTAAATTTGCACAGCGCTGTACAAAATGAACATTCAAATACCAATAAAATAAAAAACTGCCTCTGGCTTATAGTCTAACAATATAAACAAATATAAAACTATCATATAAAATTAACAATAAGCTAAAATCCACAATGAAACAAATAACCATGAAATCAAATTGTGAATTGGAACACTTCCCTATACAAATACATTTTTAGTTCAGCCTTAAATTTGGCTAAAGAGGCGGTGGTTCTCAGTTGTATGGGAAATAGGTTCCAGAAGGGGGGGCAGCAAAGGAGAATGGGGGATCTGGGCAGGGGAAGAGGAGATCCTAGGTTGAACCAGCAGCCCGGCGTTAGTAGATCTTAGGGGCTAAATGGCTCTTGCTTAACTTTTCATAACAGACTATGCAACAGATGAGTGACCACCGCTACGACAAGCTTACAGTTCCTGATGATGCTGCAGCAAACTGTGTATATTTGAACATTCCTGGCAAAGGTCATATTTTGTTGCACCGAGCCCCTGAAGAATATCCAGAAAGTGCAAAGGTAAAATCAAAAATACTGTTCTTTGTTCCTTTAAGGTGCTGATCAATGCTGAATTAAGAAGAGTAGCGAAGGAGAATAAAAGCCATGTATTGCTAACCTAGCCTCCACATGCAACTAGGATTTTTCAAATATGGTAACTGCTTAGAAAAGAAAAAAGAGGAAGATATGAACCACAATTGTGGGCGGTGGATGGTGCTAGTTAAAGAGAAACTTGTGCTGGTGAGTTCAGGAGCCCCCAGTTGGGCTCCTGAACTCCATAATAGCTCCTTAAGACTTCTCCATTCTTGTTCTTTACCAAGGACAGTAGATCCACACTGAAGGTTGGGACACTTGTTAGGATCGTATTGGTGGTCCACTGAATCAGTTCTGGAATGGATGCTGACACATATAATATTCTTTTATCACCTAATTCGTATTTTCCCTACTTTTTTCCACTCTGTTGGGTACTTATTTCTTTCCTCAGTGTGGTATTTGCAAGTGACCCATAAGTAAATTTGAGACAGTAGCAAAAGACAGCTATAGTGGAGTGAATAAGTCAGGATTTTTGACCACATTGTGCACTTTTATTTAAAAAGTATCAAGCTTAGCAAGAGGATGAAATGATAATGGCTAAGCATTTCTTGCTATGGATTCCTCCTTAGCTGCTCAGTGAATTCATTTCCCCTCCACACCTGTTTTGGAATAAATTCATCTTAACATTGCTTTTTGCTTGTACTTCAATATTTTCTATATTGAAAACACATTCCCAGGTATGTTTTTAAGGTCCAGTTATACTTGATGGCATATTGTAATGAAACAATCTCTCACACAGATATAAATAAAGACTATGCATGTTCACAGTGATTTTACAACAACTCTCTCAATGAATATTAAAATTATGACAAATGCTAATAATTCACTAAAAATATCATTTCGATTTGGGGTGGCCCACAGTTTTTTTATGCTTTAGGTTGGCTTTTGTTGGCACGGTGGCAGTATGCCTAACAGCACCTGATGCCAAAACAAAGCACTAGTGAGCTAGAAATTATGCTGTCATAGGCCTGTTACA
>NC_056525.1:101515214-101564582 GCF_019175285.1 Sceloporus undulatus | reverse complement strand
TACCATACTCCAAAATCTAAAATTGTCAATGTTGATGGTTGAGATAGTAACATCTTTGTTTTATGATGGTTCAGTGTACATCAAATTTGTTTCATGTACAAAGTTATTAAAATATGTATAAAGTTACCTTTAGGTCATGTGTATAAGTTATATGTGAAATATAAATGAATTTCATGTTTAGACATGGGTCCCATATCTGAGATATCTCATTATGTATATGGAAATATTCCAAAATCTGGAGGGAGGGGGCGAAGAAGTCCAAAATACTTCTGATCCTAAGCATTTTGGATAAGGGAAACTCGACCTGTACTGACATTAATGTTGTAAAAATGTTAAATTAGTAGCTAATGTCAGCATAGTGGCCATTTTAGATATTGTTTCTAAACTCTGGGCTGTCTGAGGCTTCAGTCATTCATATATGCAAGCTTTTCCTAGATTCCAGCAGTATTTTCACCATTGTGATAGTAGAAGATAATAACTGAAAGGCCTCTCCCTCTTTGCTATTCCTGCCCCTCTTGTGATGCTGTAGATGTGGTTCTAAACCAGTGGTTCCCAACCTGGGGGTCGGGACCCCTTTGGGGGTCGAACAACCCTTTTACAGGGGTCACCTAAGACCATTGGAAAACACATATTTGCATGTAGCAATGGAAATAATTTCATGGTTGGGGGTCACCACAACATGAGGAACTGTATTAAAGGGTCACAGCATTAGGAAGGTTGAGAACCACTGTTCTAAACAATGAGACTTTTAAACATGTAAGTGACAAATTGTGGTTCTGCCATTCTGTGGGTGGCAGGTCCCCTCCCCCTTAAAGTTCTTATGTTTTGTGTGTTCGCTTTACAACTAGTATCGCCAGCTGAAGAATATATCTCTTGGTACACTTGGTTATGAACAAGATGAAGATGACTTGACAGGCTTACAGATATGCAAACAGCAATACAGGAAAGGCACAATGCTTCCATCCAATGATACCCTGCACATAGACAGCACTATTGAAACAGGTAGGCGTGAAAGAAAAGTCTGTTGTAAGAGTCAGTTTTGTATTTGTACCTTTGTGAAGACACCACTTAGCATGTAGTGTGCCTGCGTGAACATATAGATGACCATCTTTTGCCTAATACTGGGTAAAATACTCTCTCCTCATTTTGGGCAATCTTGGCTGTCTGTGTGAGCACTGTATCAGTAACAAAAGACATAAATTTTCTCCCGGGATTGAATTTCTTCCACATGCAAATGCAAGTTGTGTGCAGATGGTTATAGCTTGTTTTATCACCTCTGTTGTACAATGTTTGCTTGCATGGGCCATCCATTCTTTCCTCCTGATCCAGCAGGCCTTAGTGAAATGCAGTCGAGTTAACTTAACTTTTTCTTCCTGTTTCAAGAACTGGGAATCTATGGTTAACAGCATTGGGAGAAGCCAGCTTCTTAACATTATACTGTACTCTGAAGTTGGTTTAAGATCCCAGCTTGTTTCAATGCTGGTAACTATAGTACAGAGAAAACTCTGATGCACAGTTATTAGGGAAGGGAAGGGACTGCATTTGGATTCGTGCAACCTTCAGTTTATGTTGATTTGAATATAACCTAGTAAGAGACTGATGCTCCATCTACATCTCAGTCTCCTAGTTCAGAAGAGATGGTGTGTGGATAAATATTCTAGGACACATACACAGAAGACTTGCTTGCATAAAATCCACAGATTTAGCTGTAGAGTACTAATTATGAACAGAATTCTGTTTACAGAAATTGAGGCTCTGACTTTGGGATGCACTGCTTGGTGGTGTTACAAAGCAATCTATACTGTGGTTTAAACATGTTTTAAATGATTGGCCTGTAGCATAGTCCTATTTATGCATATTTGGAATCAAATTCCAGTAACACTTTATTCCATAGGATTGCAGTCATAGATTTCTCAAGTTCAAGTGGGATAAAAGCTATTGTGTCTCTGTTTTTATTCTTCCTGCCACCACCACTGCAGAATGCATCCACCTAGACCCTAAGGAACTGGCTGCTAAAGAAACAAGTGACTTGAAAAACTCACCGTTTTTCCGCCTTGAGTTTTATAGGTAAAGTGAGATTTGTAGAAGAAAAGCTTTTATGCGTTCTTTTTAAGAAGGAGAAGAAAAAAATGTGGCAATATCTTTTTTCTCTCCTTTTGTAGGCTCATACAGGTTGACATCTCTTTTAAACTAAAAGGCATTGACCTGCAAACCATTCACGACCGTGAACTGCCTGACTGTTATGAATTTGAGAATACTGTAAGTACTGTCCTGTATTCCACACATAAGAGACATCCTATCTTGCAGTCACAGATTTGTAGCCTACAGATCAGTATTCAGTAGGCAAAGGAATCTTGTAGCACCTTTGCGACTAACTGCATGCAAAAAGTTGTAACAGACGTTTTCGTAGATTATGACATCTACTACACATGGTTTTAAAACCATGATTATAGTATTAACACCTTTGGTGATACTTATCAATCAATATCACCTCTGACCTGTTGCTGCTGTGTGGTTAGGGCATCCTTTTTCATTGACAAGGGAAACCTGTCAAGAGCTCCCAATTGCGCAGCAGTCCAGGTAATCCTCCTGTGCACAATGGTGCTGCCGCAGCAGTTAATATTAACAGTCACATGGTGTCACAGTCTTCATCCTCTCCCCTGTTCCCCTGCTCACTATTTCCAAGCAACCTGATTCACTTTTTTAAAGTTCTTTTCTTTTTTGAAAACCTTAAAATCACATTCCTTGAACTGAGAAATTGCTTTTAAAAAGGCAAATTAAAAAAATGGAATGAAATGAAATGTAAGGCATGCTTGGGCATAGGGCAGGGAGTCAGGGTTAAGGGGAAGTGCAGAAGACAGCATAGTAGCAGCAGCAGCCCCAGTCATGCAAATACAAAGATATGCAATAGTGTCTGCTTACAAAACTGGTATGTTTACATTTTCATTGAATTGTGTGATCATGGTGAGAACAGGCCTCATGTGATAAAACCATTGGTCTACTTTGCTACTACTTCTTTTGCACAGTTAGTCTCAAAGGTGCTACAATATCTCTTTGCTTACTGATATTCCAGACTAACATGGCTGTGCTTCTGGGATCTGTATTTAGTTATACTACATATTGTATCACTATTAACACAATTGTAAATGCCCCTTGAATCTCACATTGAACTCCAGGGAGCTAATCAGAGTGATGGAAGTCTGTTCTCCTGGTGGTTGGGGTTCATCAGGATGACATTTCCAACCACTTCCCACCAGTGAATGAAATTGTGACAATCAAAAGCAAGGGCCCATCATAACTGCTTATCCCACAGCAGATCGCTGGGAGGAGGGCTGGAAAGCATCATCTTGCAGTATCCCAGTCCCCAGACTTCCATCACTTTGAGGAAATGCTGGCTGTAAAGTTTGGCTTGGGAAATCAGGCCAGGAAATGATATCTCATTATGAAGTCAGCGATGTGGGCTCTTAGTCATAAGTTTTTTCTTCTTCTTTTAGGCAGTTTCTTATGATGTGTCTTCAGTCCAGTGTAGTTGGACTGTAATTGCAATAGAATGATGGAAATAATTTCCAGTGTTTTTCCTAGCATGTTAGGTAGTTGGTTATAATAGCCCAGTATCAGATCTTTTACAAATATCTTCTGCTTGAGACAGCAAAGCCAGTATAAGCCATTGACAATCATAACTGAAGCAGCTTCTCTGCCTATAGTGCTATGCAGGTAAACAAGCTTTCCTGCCTCTACATGATATATGAAGTTTTCTGGCTGTTAGTGATTGTTGGCAAGGGAGATACATATTAGTACCCAAGTCAGATGGATTGGCAGGATCAAGGGTGCTTGCCATGGTATCTGCCCACTATTTACTTCATCTGCCTTTCTAATATGGAAGCTTTCAAGCGGTAGTTCCTCAGCATGGGGTTATTTTAAGAGGCTTGATGACCCTGATGCTAAGTTTAGGCTAACAGTTTATATGAAATAATGTACCTTTTTGAACTGCAGGTCCTAGAATCCCCCAGCCAGACCTATAGTACAAAAAAGTAACTTTTTAAAGATTCTGGGAGATTCTCTCTGTGTTTTTTTTAAAAATAAAATCTTACAGTAAGTGCATGCTTAAAGCCATATATTTTAAAAGCCTATTTAACTATTTGAACTATATGTGCTATCTATTTTTTGTTTTTGTTTTAGCATGTATAGATTACTATGTGTGATCTAAAGCAGTGCTACTCACAGTAGTGGACAGTGGACTAACTCCAGTCCACAAGCCACTAGTACCATAATCTACTGCTCCAAAGTGAATTTCCATGAAAGAAAGAAATTGTTGTAGCCAACAAGCACAAATATGATGCTGGTCCCTGAAACACTGGGGAGGAGAAGAGGAACTGATGATCCCTATATTAGATAGTCAGAGAAACACTGTTTTAAATCTACAAAAATTTTATTGTTTTATGCAAGTGATTAAAAATACACCTTTTATGTCAACAGATTACTTTTAACAATAGAGCCCATAGTGGTAAAATGAAAATATTTTTTGATACTGATGCTGACATTGAAGAATGTAAAGACTGGAATATCTCTGGCTCAAGTAAGTATTGTGTATGTTAATATGTGGTAGAACTATATGTATGTTCAAAGTTGAGAATTGTATCTATGGGTTCTTCATGTCTGAAGGTGTTTTGCCTTCATATACATTGGCTTTTGTACCTAAACAAAAGATTCAAAGGGGACCTGTAGCAAAATGTTGAAGTGTGAAATGCCCATGTTATAAGATGATGAATCATGCTGTCTTCAGAAATGCTTTATTTTCTCCCCATTATGAAGGCATACTTTCTTCTCCCTGGGTGTTCTACATTTTATCTTCTCAGGATTTCTTTTCTACAATATTTTTTGTACTTTGTATTTGTGTGTTGTGAGTAACCCAAACTTACTAATATTTTCTCTCTACATGTATTGTTGGAGAGCAAGTGTGCTATAGTAGTCTGATGTTAGATTAGGATTCTGGGAGACCAGGATTTAAATCCTCACTCAGCTATGGAAACCCACTGAAGAATTTTAGCCTCAGAGGAAGGCAATGACAAAACCTCCTCTGAATAAATCTTTCCATGAAAACATTGTAATATGCTTGCTGTAAGTCAGGGTTGACTTGAATGTACATGACAACAAATGCATTGTTGTTTTCACTGTATAAACTACCGCACTCACGTTTGGACAGTTGAAATGGAAGAAACTATTTGAATACCTAGAAAAAAGTTGTGCATGAGCTAGAGAAATATTAGCCTGCGGAGAAATTGCAAATCAATGTAAGGGAAGGTGATAGATGTGCTTTATAAAGACACAGACCAACTGGAGAACCGATCTTCACTTTTAAAATTTTATGCTTTTTATGATATCGTTGGGAATATTTTTAAAAATTAAAAGAAGAGATTGAAAAATCTGTAAAATAAAATAATAAAATCTTTTTTAAAAATCTGTAAAATGTGAAGCTATTAAGTCTTATTCAACCCAAATCTCTGAGAGAAAAGGCTAGAGCAAAAGATGTCAAAACTGTAAGCACTACATGAAATTATTACTGTTTGTTTCTGCAACTTTTGTTAAGCTCTGCTTTGGGAAAATACTTTTTATCATGGGTTATCTTAACCTTTTAGTTACTGATATCTCTTATGTACATGCTGCTTTAAGAAATCTGTCACCTAGCTAATTGAAGCATTGTCCTGCAATGTCAGCTTGACAAAATATGCCAAGGTTTTAAAGCCAGTGTGTCCTGCAGTGTATCTTTAAAAAACCTCTGCACTTTATACTAATGTTCTGAAATGAAGAACCTATGAGATGGATGTAGATGACTTGTGTTTGTAAAACCTGCTCTATAATAGCAATTCAAAGAGTGGGTAAAACTCCTGGTTTTCATATGAGATGCTACTTACTTTGTTTTGCATACCACTTCTAGTTATGCTGGTTAGAGAACTGGCTTTTGAAAGAGACAGCCTTTGTATAAATGTGTTGTATTCCCCCCTCTCCAGGCATTTTATGCCTTCACCAGCTTCTACTGTTGTGAGACCTATTAAAATGAATGTGAGGGTTGTTCTTTTGTGATTTGGACTTTTGTGTATTTTCTCTCTCTTTCCTATTGCAACTTGCTTGAAGATGCCTGCATTAACAAAATATTTATTCTTCAACTTGCATGTTTTTCCTATATTAGTTCAAAAAAATACACAATACACCTTGGTTTTTGATGGGTTCGTCATTGTGAGCTGCATCGCTTCCCTTATTCTTTGTACACGGTCTATTATACTTGCTCTAAAACTACAAAAGGTAAGTATGTCTTTGTCTTTCTGATAGATGTACATTTGGTTTTCAGTTTCCTGAAATAGATGGTATATGTGGAGTGGGATGAGTCTGCAGAAATATTCAAGAAAGAATTGTTTGTATTTTATTTAACTTGTAGCTTGACCTTAATGGCTGAGGGATTCTGAAAGTTTAAATTCAGTAAAGTAACTTCTCTGGGTTCTCCTGAAGAGTTCACTGTTAAGACTTAAATCATGTTGGCTGCACTGCTAGTATCTTTGGATCTGTTTCTGAAGGCTGTAAATATTCTTGTTATTTATTTATTTATTTATTTATTTATTTATTTTGCAATAAGCAATTGCAAGAAATTGGCTCAGCTCTTTAAAGGGTACTGCTGAATTGCAAACCCAAGTCAGGTGTGTGCCTTGTTTATCTATGACTTTCTGCTAGTTTAATTGACCATAAGCATCAGTTGGTCCTGACATCAGTGACAGAATGTGTTAGAATGTTGTTTGATTTTTGATAGAATACTATCAATAATTTAACAACACCATCTAGGATGTTAGGATCAACAGATCACCCTTCACCTAAAGAACAGAGGAAACTGAGGAAAGAGTACTTTCTTCACCACCATCACTTATTGAAGCTGTTAGCAAACACTCATTTACATTTATAAGACACGTGTTCTCCACTGGATGTTACTTGGTGCCTAACGCAGGGTGGGAATTCTGTTGCCTTCCAGATACTGGATTCTAGCTCCCATCAGCTTTAGTCAGCATACCCAATTATAAGGAATGCTGGGAACTGCTGTTCAGTAGCATCCAGAGGACCACTTATTCTTACCCTCTCAAATGTGCCAAATTCAATTACTTTTCTCGCAAGGGTGTTAATTGACTGAAGTGCTGGCAAATGCAAAAGGTAGCCCTCTGTTGTAACTAGGGACAGGAAAAGCTCTCATTCTTGATTTCTTTGGGTTTCTCTAAATCACAGTTGTACCTCCTTGTTCTTGATCTGTTTTGGGTTTCAGGATTAGTTTTTTTTTCTTCCTGCATAGAAATTTGTTTCTGTATTTGCCAGTATTCAATAACATCATTCTGCTAAAAGTCCTCTCACAGGCCCTTATATCTAGGTTGTATAAAAGTTGGGGGACCAACATATTCTCAGTTATACAGTGAGTCTGGTTGAACAAACTGTTGCATGCCTAGTAACTATGAGAATATGCTCACCACTGCTTGAACAACTGAGGAAAAACAATCCCTCCAGTCACACACTTTACTGGCCTTATGTTGGATGTCAGCCTCTAGTACAGATTTCCTCCCCCAACACACATTTTAACACAGTTTCCCTCATCAACTAAAGTGCTGTTTGTGAAACAGTTTTTTAATGAATTGAACACATTTTAGTTGTATATATCTACCTATATGCAATTTGAAAAAGCAACAACACTGACTCTTCTCTTGATAACAGGCTAAAGATAGTATGTAGTTTCCTTAATAGTATCGCTGACCAAAAATTTTAGAGGCATTGTTTAAAAAGTCAATTTCAGGCCAAATTCTTTCCCATCTTTAATTGCAATCCTCTGTTTGCTTATGTGTGGTATATGCACACTCCAGTGCAGTACCAGAGATGCCCATCTGATGCTGACTTTAGTCCTGTGTAGCAATGAACCAGAGAAGGTTCCTAATCATTCTCTTCATTCTGATGCTTAAAACAGAGATTTGTGAATTTCTTCTTGGAGAAATATAAACGCCATGTATGCAGCGCAGATCGCCTAGAATTCATAAATGGATGGTATGTCCTGGTGATTATTAGTGATATGATGACTATCATTGGCTCTATAATGAAAATGGAAATAAAAGCCAAGGTGAGTCACAACTTTTGGGCTCTGTTTTGACATGGAGGCTTTAAAAATCCTAAACTCTCATGACTCCTTTAAAAAATCCATTAACTCAAAACCTGTGTGCCTTCCTTAATACTGGCCAGTCTCTAACAATCCATTGTTGGAGAAGATCCTGGGGAGTTTTTCAAACGGGAGGAATTTCTCTTAAATTCGAATGAAAAGAAAGTGGGGCCAGAATGCATTCACTTAAAGCTGCTAGTGTAGCGCAATTACGTGAATGTGCATTGTGTTTGAACTGGCTTCTCTATGCCCCAAAATAGCATTTCATTGTCCGAATTTGTGTGTGGCAGTCTATCATGCAATAATGTGAAACCACATGATTGCGTTCAGACTGACTTCCCATTGCCCGAATTTGTGTGTAGTGGGTTATCATGCAATAACATTAAACCCCATGATTGCGTTCAGATTGCCATTGGATTATACTTTCTATTTCACTTGTCTGATGAATTGTTGGGATATTTGGTAGCTACTCAGCTCTGGGGATATAGATTCTGTAGGTAAAGGCTGGGCAAAATGCAGGCTGCATATGGGCCCTGATCCATGTTTGTCTCCCAAGGTTCTTCATTTCCTTCATGAAATTATGTGAGGGTAGTGGGAGAGGAAGGGCTGAACAAATTACTTTGCCCCTAGAGGCCATGTCGCTCCTCCATAGCACTAGAACAGGCTGCTGAACCTGCCATATTTGGGGGCATTTTGTCCTTTCCTCACATTTTTCATGTTCTGTATCAGCCTGTTTTCAGCACTCCCTGTTACATTCTGGGTTTTTTTTTTCTTTGCGGGGGGCGGGGAGAGGTCTCTACAGGCTAAAGAAAGAGGTGAAGGGAGCTGAAAACATCTGAAAATATAGGAAAATGGTAAGAAGAACATCCCCTATGAAATGGGGCTGTATTGGCCATTTGGGAGCAACAAATCTCTTCCATTTGGTGTGTGTGTGGGGGGGATGACACTAAGGGATGGCAGCTTCCCAACCCCTAGCAGTTGCCCACACTGATATAGATTGGTTTCAGTTTGGCTTTAGGCCTGGCTATGGGACAGAGATATCATTGGTTGCCTTGGTGGATGACCTACACTAGCAATTAATAAGATGATTATGTTCCTTTTGATTTTGATGGACCTCTCAGCAGCTTTGAGTACTATCAAATTTCTCTTAGGCAGTTTATTACATGGGATGAATCCTGTACAGAAACTAGATTTAAAGTGAAAACATGATGTTCGGGGTTAACCTGAACAGAAAGTAGACAAAACCTGTAAATGGGGGTTGTTTTTCAAACAACATTTGCATGAAAGAGAAATAACATGAAAATAACCCAAACGGAAAGTTGACAAAACCTACTCCTTTTATACTTTTGGGAAATTTCTAAAGTAGAAAGGAGGGGGTTTTCTCTGCTTTCCATTTGGATTATTTTCATGTTATTTCTCTTTTTGCCAATGCATCTGAAAAACAATCTGCATTTTTGGGTGTTTAGCGGATTTTAAAATCCCGTTTCTGCACAGGATTTGCCTCCGCGTGCCTCCATGTGATAAACTTCTACATTATCTCATTGGAATAAGACTTTAATTTATTATTGAGGAGTGTTAAATTGTTTCAACTTATTCTTTAATAGCATGACCAGTTCAATTTGTATTTCAATATGTATAACTTACCTTGTATTTGTTGGCAGTTGTTTTCTTTTAATGTCTTGGATCCCAGCTGTGGGAGAAAAATGAAGCAATGAATTGCTCTTCTCTTTTCAGAATCTTACAAGCTATGATGTTTGCAGTATTTTGCTTGGTACATCTACTCTACTTGTTTGGGTTGGAGTCATTCGGTACTTGGGTTACTTCCAGACTTACAATGTAAGCACCAAAGTGAAATATTCATAATCTTTTTTTATTTTATTTTAATGTGAATATCTGACAACATCTTCTCTTCTGTTCTTAGGTGCTGATATTAACAATGCAAGCCTCCTTGCCCAAAGTTCTTAGGTTCTGTTGTTGTGCTGGAATGATATATCTTGGCTATACTTTCTGTGGCTGGATTGTTCTAGGACCATATCATGAAAAGGTAAGCAGGCAGTTGGTTTTTAAATCCTAATTTTTATGTAGCTAGAATATAAGACAAAAAGGGTTGTACTATGTAAACAGTGATCTTGAATTAGACAAATGGGTAAATATATAATCTATCGTACATCACCTGGTTTTTTCTATTTTCAAAATACTTTCATGAACTCAAGATATTGCATTTTGATTCTAGTGTGTATATCTGGAGAAGAATAAACTGTGATGCTTAGCTTTGTAAAGCAACTCCTTTTACTGATCTGACCAAAAGCAATCAAAATACTGGCGCAAGACACAGTGAAAGGTTCATTTGTTTCTTGGTGTTAGCCCATTCCTTAATTTTTCACAAGAGGGCAGCATTGCACCACATCAGTGCGACTTGGATACAACCTCTCTACATGAAATAAGACATCAAAGATCCTGATAGCTTACTGTCAACCTTGAGCCTTCTCACCCTCTTCTTTTGTTCAAAATACCTCATATCATGGTCTTAATATGACATTCCTGAAACGGCTGACAGAATTGATACATACTTCTGTGTAAAACAGTGTCATATCCTAATACTGTATCGAACGCAACAAGCTGGCTCTGAACAATGAGAGGTGAAGTTTTGAAAGTGGCACGTACATCCAAATGCTCTAGGAATAAACAGGAACCTAAATAATTTCTCTCTTTCTTCTCATTGTGTGTGCACTGTGTCTGCATGGTGTGTGTATACATGTAATCATGTAAACCTGAATGAACAATCAAGGTTTATGATTGAAGCTTCTTCTTCCTGTCACAAGCTGCTTCCAAAATTTCCCTTTGTTTCATGACCAGTAAAGACAAAGGCAGGTAAAGTGTGGCCTGTGGGCTGCATGTGGCCCTTGCACCCTACTTTTTTGGCCCCTGAAGTCCCCCACCAGTCCTTCAAAGTGGCTTGAATTCTCTCACACCATTTTTAAAAGGTCCAGTCTTCAGGTAGAAATGGAAAACCACAGCTGGAGCAAAACAAAAAACAATTTCATCCCACCATAATTCCTCAGAACCTACACTCGCTCTCAAGTAGCTTCTTGCCCCTCTGTTTTGCCTTCAAAATGGTGATGTTTTGAAAGTAAAACAAAAAAGGAGGGGGGAGATATTGTGTGCTGTGTGTGTGTAGCTCACAAGGTTTTTGTTTTTTTAACTTGGCCCCTGCCCTTACACAGTTGCCCATCCCTGAATGAAGGGCTTTCTCTGTGGCTGCTCATGGGCTCTGATTATCTCTTCCAAAGGAGGCTAGACTCGTTCTTTCCTTGTTATCTCTCTGCTGGCAGGCAAAGACTTTTTAATTCAGGTGGCCTTTGGCTACTGAACACTTACTGTGGAATTGGCTTTCACCTACAAGGGAGGGGGTGCTGTATTTTCTTTCTTGCTGTGTTTTAAAGTTGTGTACACTTGTCTCTCCACATTCATGGCTTTGACTTTCGCGGCTTTGATTATTCGTTTGATTAGTATGTTCTTTCTAGGAATCTCAAGGTCCTCCAGTGTGACTCTGTTGTCAACATCTACCAAACTCTTGCTGGAGGATTCCTAGAGAGAACACTTCTTTAGACATTTGTAGGTCCTCCAATGCAATTTCATGGTCAACATCTCACAGAACTTGACCAAAGAATTGCCTTGGAGGACCTAGAGATTCCTAGAGAAGTGTTCTCTCGTGTTAAAAAAACCCAATGGTTTTTTTTTTGTTTGTTTGCAGTTTTCCCACTTTCACAAAGGTCCTCCTAACCCCAGTGAATGTGAAGCGTACACTGTATTAAATTTTTAAAAATGCTTTTATTAATTTTAATTTTTTAAATGTACTTCTTCCATTTTATCATTAAGTTGTCTCAAGTCTCCTTCATGAGAGAGAGATGAGAGACTGATGAATAAAGAAATCTTTCAGAAGGAGAACATCCATAACTTTGTTTTTTATATAGAGCTCTCTTCCTATTGTAGCCAAGGGTCCGTTAGGGGAATTTTATTATGTTGTTATTAGTCCAAATAATGCAAGAGGGGACTGGCTACAAGAGCCCTCCGAGATCGTCTCCCGATGTGTATACGGAGAAGACCAGGGGATCCCAATAAATAAAGCTGAGACGGATATTAATAACTAGATGTCTAATTTATTGAAATAGGGGAAAAACACATGCGTTGCGCATACACTCACACAAACACTCAGGACTCAGGAAAATTAGGGTTGGAAAATAGGAACAGATTTCAGGCGTTACTAAGGGTGATGCTTACCAGAATGTAGATTCCCTCCGGGAAGCGAATGGAGTGGTGATGGACAGTGAGACAGTCTGCTCCGCAACCTGGGTTTGAGCAGAAATGCCGGCTACCAAAAACAGAGGTCTGACTGACGTGGAGTAAGTAGACCTTGCAAATGGCGCGCTGAGCAGCAAAAGTGGGGACTTTTTATAGGCCAAATCTGGCCCGAGGGCAGAGAGTTTTGGTGATTGGAACAAAGGTGTTTAATTGCTTTCTTTCACCTGGATGTCTGGGTCTGATAATATCTATGACTTAAGCTGTTCGGACAACAGACTTCAGGAGGGGTGATAGCTCCGGGGAAGGTAAATATTTTACTCTTCCTGGCTTAAGATAATCCCTTCATGCGACTTCCCAGACCTTCTAAGATGTTAATGTGAGAACTCCCTTAGGAGAGGTGTACATGACTTATCGCCTTGCCCATAATGGAGGACAGGCTTGGAGTCTGGCCAGGGGTCATCCAAGGGTTATCATTGATTCCAAAATTTATATGAAACCAGTATGGGTAACACTATGTATCCAGGCTATAATGACAAAAGTACAGTATCATGCTACGTTACCATCATATATATTCCACTTCCATGTGCTCACCTAGAATGGACTGGATTCTGCTTTTCTGCAAGGGCCATACTGGCTAAGGGATTTTGGGAGTTATAGACCATTTCCTTCCTCTCCCCTAAACTCTGGTTCTGACAATGAGATTGGTGTAATATTTAATCCTGATACTATACAGTTTAGGAGCCAGAATAGTGTGGTGGTTTGAACATTGAACTATGACTCTGGTGACCAGGGATCAAATCCTTGCTCAGCCATGGAAATCTACTAGATAACATAGGGTAAGACATACTCTTAGCCTCAGGAAGGCAAGAGCAAAGCCTTCTCAACAAATAATGCCAAGAAAACTCCATAATAGGCTCACTTTAGGGTTGCCGTAAGTCAGAAATGACTTAAAAGCACACAACAACTGTATACCTGTGTTTTCCATGGGTTTTGTTGATTTATTGTTAGCCAGCTTGGATTTTTTTTATAAATGAGTGGGGTGTGGGATAATACATACCCTTTAGTTTATTTCAAGTGCTGTAGCTATTGGTGCTGATGAGAATTGTTTTTCATTGCTTTCTAGTTTGAAGATCTTAACACAGTAGCGGAGTGTCTGTTTTCTCTCGTCAATGGTGATGACATGTTTGCGACATTTGCTCAAATCCAGCAGAAAAGTACTTTAGTTTGGCTCTTCAGTCGACTCTACCTGTACTCCTTCATTAGCCTCTTCATATATATGATCCTTAGCCTTTTTATCGCTCTTATTACAGATGCTTACGACACCATTAAGGTAAAGGCATTGTGTTAAGTGCTTGTCTTCATTAAGAGTGCTGAACCATTGTTAATCCTTAAGGAAACGCATGATGGTGGGTAGGAGTTATTTTAGATCAGGAATGAGAATTATGAAGCCCTGTAGGTGGGTGGTACTCAGAGTGGTGTTTGTCCCTGAGCCATTAGCTACCAGATCCTGATAATGTTTCCAGATAAGAAACAAACGACTGTACCCAATGGGCAAAAAAATACAATGCTAGTAATGCTAGCATTATGCCAGTCCCTTGAATATTGGGAAGGTGGGAATTGCTGGTCTTCCACATCAGATTGCCTGAAAAGTAAGTACTACGCTAGATGATGGAAGTTGCAGTTCAGTAACATCTGGATGGCTGCACAATTCCCACTCTGGTTTAAATTATAAAAAATGCTTTAGGTGGAGGAAGGTTAAAATGGCTCAGACTGGTAAAGGCTTGAAAACTTGCTTCCATTTAATTTGTTTGATTTCATTAGTCAGGATATTACTAGTTTAGACTTGCCCTCTTTCTGTAGGTGGTAATTAGGGGTTTCACTCTCTGTAACTTATTCCAGGGATGGATCCACACTGTAGAAATAATCCAGTTTGATGCCACTTGAACTACCATGTCTCAATGCTATGGAATTATGGGATTTGTAGTTATGTGAGGTATTTACCTTTTTCTGTCATAGAGCTCTGGTGCCACAACAAACTACAAATCCCAGGATCCCATAGTGCTGTCAAACTAGATTATATCTGCTGCGTGGATGCAACCTATGTTTTGTTTTAGTGTGTGTTTTTGCTTTTAAACAGTGGCTGCTACACCCTTCTGTTTATTTTTCCCAGCAGGGCTCATGCTTGCTGAATTTCAACAAGCTGTTTGATCTCTGATACTTTTCTCCTGTGTAGAATTTATATGTGAACTCTTTTGTTTGTTGTAGCATGCTAACATCTGTAAGGTATTTTTGAAAGTCTCTTTTTCAGAATATAATGAGTATAATGACAGCTTGCAGCCATCCATAGCTGAGCTGGTGATAATATGATGATCTGGGATCATCACAGTCTGCTCTAAGGTTAGAGTAGGGTAGATTGGGGACAATGGCAGACCTTTTTTGTTCATCTAAAGCTGGGAGATGCTGGTCCCTTCCCTGACATCATTGGTTTTAGTAGAAATACCGGAAAGCCATGCTTATAGCTGAAGTAGCCTACTGTAGTAGTACAACTCCCGGAAAGTACAAACTAGCTTCTGTGATATTTGTCAAACAAGTGGAGGACATTCTGTATTAACATACCATTCCAACTATTTGTGTCAGAGTAAAATAAAAGATGCATAAGAATAAAAAAGATTTTTTTTTATCTCTCTGCAGCTGGTATAGGGTAAAACATGATCCCAACTTTATTTCAATATATTTTAAGCTTAGAAACCTCTGGCAGTAGGATGTCTTTATTCATCTTTTTTGTCCTTCTGAGATAGAAGGGTTTAGGAGAACATTAGTGGCTTAATCTGAGCCTAACAGCTTCCTAAATGGATTATTCCACAACTCTCTCTTTTAGAAATACCAACAAATTGGTGCTCCATCTACAGATCTTCATGAATTTCTAAAACAATGCAGCAGTGAAGAATACAGCACAAGACCACAGACATCTATGAGCTTCTGTTGCTGTAGGAGGTTGGTGTGCTCTCCTTTCATCAGTTCTGCAATTTTCCTGTATACCTTTTTGATGTTGGCTCTTTATGGGATCTCTAATAGGGCAGAATCAAAAATCTGAATGAGACTTCAAGCATGTGCCTGCTTTTTTATTTATCAATATGAAACGATTTCTAGAAACAGAGGAGTTGTAAGTTTTTGTATGTGTGACAAGTGTGCTAGTAAAGCCAATTGATCTATGTATTCTGTGGAACAGATTGCTTTCACTGCTAGAAATTGGGTGAGGTTCTTGATATATGTTTTCAGACAACAAAAGCAAATAATAATGGTAATTTCTCCCCCATCTTCGTTAGACTTCAAAAGTATGATTATATTGTTAAGCTGCTTACATTTTTATATCAATCCATATCAAAGATGGGCAAACTAAAGTTTACGGGCCACATTTAGCTCTCCTCCAACTCCTCTATTCTAAAAAAAAAACCCCTAAAAACAACACTCCCTGTTTCTAAAATATCCTTTTGGAGAATGAAAACAGGCCTATAGGAGAAATTACATTGACATGCAAATTGAGCTTCTTTCAGGCTTCTGAGGGAGATGTGAAAGTGGAGAAACCCAGTTGGCCCTGACTTCCTGACAGTTTTGAGAACAGGTGGAGTTGGAAAGCATTGTGTGTTTATCTGTAAAACCTGTGTGTGTGTGTGTGTGTGTGTGTGTGTGTGTGTGTGTTTCTGGCAACTAGGGGAAAAGCACTAAGAAAACTTGTGTACTTTAAACCACCTGAGTTTTCATGTTATAACTTTAATTATCTCTTGCTAGCAAGCACATCAAAAATCATCATTCAGTATATATTCCAGTATAAATATAATCTGGAAGCACAATGGAATATGACATGAGGTTTTTTCCTTGAATTACCTTTAGAGGAATGGGACAGTTGTCATGCAAATTAGGGAACAGAATAACAGTGATATAAGGGTATTGTGGGGGACTGAGGATAACACAGCAGGAGCTCTGACTGTAAAGTCTACATGAGTGTTATGGGGAGGCTTGGACAAAAGGTATTGCACGTTTTAAGTATTTAGCCAATCTTTATACCACTTACCAGCATATTTATATTGTATTGCTGCTGTGAAAATGCATTGTTGTTCTCTCTTCTGCAGACAGAAAAGTGATGACGACATGATACTTATTAACTGAAGACAGGTGGTGCTGGCTTACATTATTGCAAAAAAATGGTCAAGAAAAAAAAACAGTTGGGCAAAGCTACTCTTGAAAGCGGACCCTCTTGAATTGCAGTGGAGCATGGCATGTGCACATGTCTTTTCTACGAACTAGTGACCTTAACTTATGTCGAGGAAAGAGAAGCAGCAATGCCTTCCTGCCATCCACAGCGGGAGGCTCACAAACTACATTGAGCAGGCCTTGAATGAACAGCTGATGACCTTGTTGCAAGACCTGATCTCAAGAGGCACTTTAAATGAATGTCAAAGTGTTAAGTATCTCTTGGTCACTACTCAGTTGTAACCTGCTCTCTAGATATTTTTATATTAAAATATTTAAATAAAAAAATGAAACGAAATGCACTTCTTAAACACAAAATAATGCAATTGGTGGTAACTGTAGCTTTTTGTTTTAAGTTTGCATTTGGTTTCAAGGTATTCCCTTCAAACATGACTTATTTGTTAAATGTATGCAAATCTAGCACTATACATAACTTTTGCTTTTCTTCTTTTTCTTATAGTCTACTTTTTGGTTTACTAAGGTGACTTAAAGCTGTCCAGATATTTAAGATTCACTTGGTTGTATATGCATGTTTTTCTAAAAACAAACTAGATTTCAACGGGCTTGGGAGGTTTTTCTTTGTGTGACTTGAACACAGGTTTGCTCTTGTTATCCCCTTAATCCCAGTGAAGGCTGAAGTCCTATGCATACCTTATAATTCCATGGCACTTAGACTGTAGATGGGCTTTACTCTTCAATAATCATGAATAGGACTGGCAAATGTCACAATATCAACTGCAACATATTCTGGTAAATTCACATGATTTTATCTTGGGAAGGACAGAGTATCTGACTTGCTCTTTGCAATATGGCAATGTAGTACACATTTCGTTCATTTTAAATAAATAAATAACAGTCCCACTATATGGAACAACCTAACCATCCACAGTTGTGGCAGTTGGTAGTTTCTCTGACAGTAGGATTGTGAATCTACGCTAGGTTTTAGTCTAAATTTTAAAGGAGCTATCCAAGGTGCTAGACCTGTTTTGTAGAAATGTAGAAATGCTGTGGTTGGCTTGCATAAAGTTGAAGACACAAACTTGAAGTGGATTCTCAACCATCCGACAGACATGGAAGCCACTAACCACTGCTGAGCCATGCTGTATATCACTTCTTGAAAAATAACAATAATGTGGGAATAGTTCATCTCATTTTTGAGCCAATTTGAACCCTTCTAGGCTGCATCTGCATGGCAGAAATAATGCAGTTTGACATCACTTTAACTGCCATGGCTCAATGCTATGGAATTTGAGATTTGTAGTTTGATGTCGGCACCAAAGTTCTCTAACAGAGAAGACTGAATATCTCTCAGAACTACAAATCCCAGAATTCCATAGCATTGAGCCATGGCAGTTAAAGTGGTATCACTTCTTGGTTTCTATACTGCAGATAAGGCCCTAGTCACTTATGCCTGGAGGACAGTTCAACATGTCTAGGAGAGAAAACTTGCCTGCAAATCCCAAGTCATTGGTGTGCAGTGGGGCAAAACTCCCTCAGAAACTGTTGGAACAAGTCAGTCCTGGGCAGTAGCTGTCTCCCATGCTTTGATTCCTTCCCTTTGTGTTATAGACATTCTACATCATCAGGGAGGAGGGATTGGGATGTTGAAAGCTTTGTATCTGGGAAGAGGCTCAGTGAATGGAAGAAAAAGAAATCAGGAGGATTGTTTTCTAGCTGGGCTTTTCAGGCAGGTCTCATGAACTTGTACTGTTCCTTTCCCCAAGCTCAGTGAGATCTCTTGTGATATACCTACTGCCTGCCTCCCCTAGCCAAGGAATTCTAGGCACCGCAGCCTTGTAAAGCAGCCAGAGCCCTCTGCCAGAAATTCTTAGTGTATTCAAAAACCACAATGCATAGTTCTTCCAGTAACCATTAATTCTTTTATTCTGCTTTAGATTTTGGAATGTATATCTGTCGCTTATCTGTAGCTTGTCTTCTAGTCTGACATTTACTGTCCAATAAAGGAGGAGATGGGAAAGTGTCCGTTTTCTGTGTTTGGGTGGTGATTTGGTTTGGTACCTTATAAATGTTTATCCTGTCCTCTAGTGTAAATATTTCGTAGAGCGTGTTACAGGATAGTGCCTGTTCACAGACTGTTGAAAACTTAGTCCATGCTATTCTGTATCATGAAATTGGTGTGTGGGGGTGTGAGGAAGGAAAAGCAAGTGGGATTTTAGGTAGCAAATATAGTATTTCTCCCTGATAGTCTTTTTAAAAAACTTACTGTCAACATTAAAATGCCCTTTAGAAGCTAGAAGGACTTTAGTATGCTGTTCCTAATGTAGGAAGGAGGTACTATCATTTCTGTCACTGAAGAGGTTTTCTCCCTGTTGGCATCCAGTTACTGAAATGAGTTGTAATTCAGCTATGAATCATTTTAAAAGGCCATAGGAGTGTAAGTTGTTAATTCTAATTGATGTGGTGGAAATGACTGAGCACTCAGAAAAAAGAGAGCATTAGCTGTAATGGGGCATAATAGACAATGAATCTTCCAAAGTGAGAAGGTGAAATAGCTCTGCACACCACAGACAATTTCCCCTGAAGTAACTGGATTCACTAGTTCATTTCAACAATGCAAATGGCAAGCAAGTGGTTTGAAAACTGGAGAGAGAAAAAACCACCTAGGTGGGAAACAAGGCCATAAGCTATTGGTCTTTTCGCCACAAAACTTATGAAAGTTAAGGTTTGAAGCAAAAGTGAGCACCAAGTGCCTTGGAAACTGATTTTTTTCTATGTTAAAACGTGGGGTGAAAAAAAAATTCTTGATTTTTGTATTTTTAAGTTGATTAAGCTTCATAACCTAATGAACTTCCCATTAATAAAGGAACCTTAGGCATTTTCAGCACCACACAAATGTAAAATCAGATATTTTGGGCATTATTTGGCTTCTTGAAAAAACCAAGTTCTCATTCTGTATAAAGTTAACTGCAGTTTGCTGTGGCTTAATTTGGGATGTTTGGTATCACTATAAAGAGAGCAACACAGGGACTAGCCTGTTAGATGTAACTGAATTTTTATTCTCGTATCTCCAATAGAAGACTTGAAATGTGTGCCTACTTTTTGGTGTCCCTCTGTTTTGTTTACTTGAAGGGATGTTACTGAGTTTATTGGGACATACGTCCAGGTGTGTAGGACTGTGGCTTTAAGGCTGACAATGGATGCATCTTACAGTGAATGTGTTGTGTAGATTTAAATGTACAGTTCTTAAAACCTGGAATGATATCTTAACTACTGCCTAATCTATTAAAATAAATTGGTCCAATACCTAGGGGCTCTGTATTTGGATGAATATATCTGTACCACCTCTAGAAAAGGAAGAGCAGCCTCTCAAATTATAAGCAAGATCTTATTCTAGAGCAGTGGATGGAGAACATGCTCCCATGATCCATGATGGTTCAGACTAATGAGAGTTGAAGTCCAATAGCCCCATGTTCCCTACTCTTGTTCAAAAGAGTTATGGTTGGGTCCACAGACCTATTCCCTCAGTGAACAATGGAAGAATTACACCGTCAAGTCTATATAAGTAGCTGTAGTCTATTGCAGGTTTAGTGCATGGATCCTGGTTCATAGATATATATTTTCCTTTGATAGTTTTCATTGCTAGCAGACAAGTGTGCAGTCAAACTGCATACTCTTGGACTGACTTATGCTGCTAGCACATTCAGAAAGGTGTGGGATTATAAAACAGAAGTAGCAGGACATGTGAGGATATTCTTGGATGGCAGTTCTGCTTGTGATCTTGTTCTAGATATGGACACTTAAGTGGCTCTGGTTGGGGATGCATAACCCAGATGTGTCTTTTTTTTTTAATGGCCTATACCCAAACATCTTAACCAAGTGTGCATGAAATTCTTGTACCAGCGAGTGAGTGTGCTTCTGTGTTGTTCTCTCTTGGTACATAAGAATAAATGGCTTTTCATCAAGACAGGCAGTAAATTCATAGGCCAGCCTACTGTTGTCACCTGGTGATGTTGTGGTTCTGGTAATTAAAGCCAGCTTTACTTTCATATAAATGAGCAACTTGCCATAGAATTCAGGGTATAGCAATAGATCCTGGAGTCAGTTTTACCACTTGCCCTCAGATTTTGTCTTGGTTCTCCCCCCCCCCCCAGTTTTTGCTGAAAGCTTTTTACTAGATTAACTGCAGAAAGGAAATGATACATGATCTGTGTTAGCCTAATGACAGAGGAAAGACCATATTCAAGTGCAAGACATTAACCATAAGACGTTTACTGCCTAAATCTTCAGACTTAAGAATTTCAATTTCTTGTTTCAGCATACTAGCTACTGATCATGCAAGATATACCTGATTATTTATCTTTCATATCTGTAAAAATTGTGGCCAACTGTAGTACTGGCTTTGAATTACTGTATTGGATTGTTTCCAGAAAAGCCATGTCATCCACAATGGATCACACTCATTCATCCCATTTTACAGATAATCCAGATGATATTGCCAAATTGTTGTAATCTTCAATGTTTTCTCTTCCCATCCTTCTTGAGATCTGATTTGTGATTTTGTTTTGAGTTAAATTGTAATTGCAATGTTGGCCTTTACTTTGTAAAATGTTAAAGAATTTGTGTACTCTTTAGCTGGTCCTTTCAATTAGGGTTTCCTCACCTCTTTTTCAAAAGAATTTCTTCTTCTGAGCTGATTGCCCTTATTTTGATGCTTCCAATTCTTTTATTGAATCATATTATTGCTGTATTGGCTCTTGATATGTCAGTTCCTATTCCTGGGTGCATTTACTCTGGCAATCTATGTGTGTTGTGTGCCTTCAAGTCATTTCCGACTTTTGGCAACCCTAAGGTGAATCTATCATGGGGTTTTCTTGGCAAGATTTGATCAGAGGAGATTGCCATTGCTTTTCCACTGAGCCTGCAAACATGTACTCTGCCTAAAGTCATCTAGTGGATTTCATGGTCAAGCAGGAATCAAACCCTGGTCTCCAGAGTGGGTGGTCCAGCTCTCAAACCACCAACCCATACAGGCTCTCAGTACTTTGGTTACAACAGGGAAATCATAGCCACCTCCGAGGATCCGAATTGGCTGTGGACTGTGAACAGGAAATCACTATAAGGGACAAAATCTGCTTCGTGGCAAAGCAACAAAGAAAAAAAACATTTTATGGATGAACTGGTACCAGTAGAAACAGGATATGCAAGTGTGCATCCATGCTTTACCAAAGCCTTGGATGAAGAGCGTTCCTGTCCATATTATCAGTAAAAATGAAACTCCATTGAACTGCAGAAGATGAGGCAGACACTTCCTCAAGATGTCAAGAGGGGATGTAACAAATACAGCTTCCATAACCATTTCTTGACCTACCTTTCCCTGATACAGTGGACACATTACTGAGAAGTAGCCACTTCACTTGATGAGAAATGGTTGGACAAAAAGATAGGAAGCAGAGAACCAAACTGCTCTTCCTGCCATAAAAATTGTGCGCCCTCCCTTCTCTGTTTTTTTTAGCAGAGGCATGATAGCCTGCATAACTGCAGCCCCATAACTGCTTCTGAAAAACTGCCACACCATGTCAAGTTATAGCTACAGACTATTTATTGGCTTCTGCAGTGTCCACTCAGCATTGTTATCTTTAGATTAATGCAGGATTTCAAAAGAATCATCCATTTCATTCTTTCTCTCTGTGTTATGTGTCTTTAATAGTTTCCAGCTTTGGGTGACCCTAAGGCGATCCTATCATGGGGTGTTCTTGGCAAGATTTGTTCAGAGGAGGTTTCCATTGTCTGAGAGCATGTGGCTTGCCCAAGGTCACTCAGTAGGTTTCATGGCCAAGCTCGGATTCAAACCTTGGTCTACAGACTCATGCACCCAATAAATGCTAATTATCGAAATTAGGAAGGTCAATTGATTAGTTAGCACCTTACTGTTCTATAGTAAGAGGGAACCCCCTAAACTAGTGGTGGGAAACTGTGATACTTCAGATCTTGCTAGACTTCTGCTCCCATAATCCTTTGTCATTGGTTCTGCTGGCTTGTGCTGATGGAACTTGCAATTTCAGCCCAACACAGTGATAATGTTCTCTAAGTATAGATTTTATGTAGATAAAATGGCACCATTCACATGCAAAGAAGGAGGTTGTGATCAGTTCAAACTGCAGAGTTTGCAGAAGTTTAAAGAAAAATAAGGGGGGGGGGGGGGGGCAGCAGATGGATATGACTCTGAAACCATTCAGTGAGGTCTGAGCATGCTTAATGGGCATGGAAATTTGAGTGCATGGCTGACAGTAAGGGAGAAAAATCCCAGTAGAAGGGGAAGCAGAATGGAGTATTACACCAGAGGTCATGGCTGGCAGGCAAGAGCCCTGAGCAGGAACAATGAGCACCTGTCTCCTCCTTTGTATAACGGTGCCACATTGAGTATACAAAGACCCACACTGGGAACTGTAGCATATTATATTAATGCTTTTAAAAACTTGACTACTCTGCCAATGCTTGAAGAAAGAGTGCTTTCTAAAACAGATTTGTTACCCTGCTAGTGTAGAAACTATATGGTGTTTTCCCCCAATTGCCATTACTTTATCTTCTACCTAGGTCTTGTTTTTCATAATTTTTGTCACCTTTATCAAGCATAATGTAGAAATTATGAATACTATAAATTTAAGCAACTAAGAAAGCTGTGGTCTCAGAGTTGAGCAAAAAAATTTAGGCTATATAAAAGTTCCCTGTCATTTCAGTATAATTAATGTTTTTGTCTGTCTGTCTCATAACAACATGGGAAGTTATCTAAACCAAAAGCAGGAACCTCCCTTACTACAGGGGAAAAACTCCCATTCTCACCATTCTTGATCACTGACCATGCAGCTGATGGGAACTGAAGTCCCAGCATTACCTAGAGAACTGCAGGTTCATTATTGGTGCGGTAAAGTATAGTGAATGGATTTACAGATTTGGAAAAAGCTATCTCTTGTAGGAAAGAGTGCTTTCCCCAAGATACAGATGCTGCTGAAATGCAAGTGGTTTCCACATGTGTTGTTGTTGTTGTTGGTGGTGGTGGTGGTGGTGGCTGAAATGGTGGTGATTGAAAGCACATTTGATAAGCTCAAGGATGATAAAGGAGAAAACGATGCTGCTTCTTCCCATGATTATGAATATTGTACAAGATTTTTAGGCTGTGAAGCTGCCAGCCCCTTTTTACTGAGACCCTCTAGCAGGAGTGAGTAAAATGAAGCCTTCTAGTAGTTGATGGAGTGCAGCTCCTAGCAGCCCTTAGCAATGTAGCCAATGATGAGTGGATTTGCAGCCCAGCACTATCTGGAAAGCTACATTTCCAGCCCTTGCTCTACGGTTTAAGTGGCCTACATGTGGCTTGTCACTTTTTTTCTTCAAATATTACTAAACTCTCAGGGCAATTTTATAAAATTTATATTATATATGGAATGCTGAACAAACCTTGGCAATGGATCTTTCTTCTCAGACTCTCCATCTTATTAATTGGAAATGTTTTGTATTGTTATGTACATCCAAAAAATTAAGTTTTTGTGGGACACTAATTTGAAGTTTAATTCACATTCTGAATGTTCATATCTTCAATATTCCCCTTTGGTATATGTCTGGAATTGGATTGTTACTGAAAACAATTTGTTAATGGGATAGAGTGAGAAGGGAAACATGCAGTTATCCAGATGTTGTTGGACTGTTACTGCCAAAATTTATTATTCTATTTATTTATTGTATAACCTGCCTTTGCCCTGGGATGGGATTTAAGGCAGACAGAAGTGCTATCCCACCATAGCCACAGTTGAAGAATGTTTGTGAGTTAACAATCCTATAATTTTTGTAGGACCCAATGATTCTCACCTCTGCTGTAGAGAGAAAAGACATATTTACACCTTATTTCAGCAACATTAATAAGAGTACTGTCTCTTCCCACCACTACATGTTTGCTGCCTTCTTCTGAATGTCAGCCATATGGGGAGTAGCTGGAACGAATTTGACCTTGTAATAATTTTGTGTTTCAAACTACTCTGAGCTATCTTACTCCTAAGGCGTAGCAGTATGTTTACTGCCAGGACATCAAGACACCCAAGGCCACCTGGCTACTCTGATTACCCTGCTTTTGTCAGTGTCAAAATTTCAGATAGTCTCAGCAGTATCAAGCAGTATTGTGTTTTACTCTGGTCCTATCAGGAAAAGTGCTGTGTTTATCAAAAACAAAAGCAAGCAAGCAAACAAACGCATTCATGCATAGTTTCTGTTAATAACCAGTCTTATATGTTTGGCAAAATCAAGTAGATCACAAACTGGGAAGTCAACTTGGGTTATTTGGTACACTTTATTATGTTTTAGACTACATTGCCCACAATCCCTTGTACTTGGCCATGACGGTGGCGACTTCTAGGCATTTAAGTCCAAAGTATCTGAAGGGCGTCAAAGTTCCCCAGATCTGTTGTACATAACCTTTGCTATACAGCTTCCAGCTCTCAGATATAAAACAACTCAAGTGAGACAGAGGAAGTATGCTGATGAGGGAGAAATGGCTGGTGATTGGCCAAGCCAGTGTACATATTGCAGAGGCTTAGCTTCAATATCATACATGCAAACTGTGTACAGTATCAGGCCGTAGGATGGACTAAGTGGATCTAGACTCCCAGCCTTCCCCGTGGATATTCATACTCAAGATGTGAGTACAGTAGGAAATGTCCAGATAATCATTTTAGAGAAATTATGGCCCAGTATACCTTCTCTCCTGGTCCAGGCTGGCTGCAGTCTTTTTTCTGCCAGAGGGAAGCCACAGCTGCTAAACCATGTGGTTTCCTGCCAGGGAAAAAAGAACCCGCAAAAGAAACTGTACATAAACTGGAGTAAACAGTTTTGCAGCGTTAAAAATAAAGTGTGAGAGATCTTGTTAAGGGTTTTCCTAAAGCCGCGTTGTCGTCGTCATAAGTTACATAAGTGCTGCGCAGCGCCATGTGGATGCTGTGTGGTGCTTACAACAATGGTAGCGCCCATGTATACAGGGCGCCACCATTGTTACGCCCTTGTCACGTGCAAGTATTGCGGGGCGTATGGGTGCTCCACCCCCCAGGCAATTCTAGCACATGACGAGGGTGTTGGAAAGGCCCATCTGTTCCGGGCCAATGTTTCTTTTAAACCTTAGCTGAATATTACCTAAGCTGTGTGTAGCTTTCTAACTTTTTAGTAATTGTCTGAAGGAAGATGCCTTCATCTTGAGATACACTTTTACAGTGGACCCTTGTTATACGCTAGGGTTTGGTTCCAAGATCCCCCATGTATAACAAAATCCATGGATGCTCAAGTCCCATTAAATATAATAACATAGCAAAATGGTGTCCCTTATAAAAATGGAAAATCAAGCTTGGATGTTTGAAATTTATACTTTTTTTTTAATATTTTCAAACCGTGGATACTTGAATCCGTGTATAAAAAATCAGTGTATAAGAAGGGCTGACTGTACTATGTAGATGGCTTGCTTAGAATAAAGTTTACCTTCAAAGACCTCCTTTCTTCCCACACACTTTCATGTGCTTTTTGCTCAGCGTGTGTTTGTGCATATACATAAAGGATTTTCACCTTCCAGAGGAAAGGGAGAAAGGAAAGATTCTGTGCAATTAGAGATGGAAAAGCACAAGTCAACTTCCTTAGTAACTTCTCAGTGAGTTACTGGTTAAGGGGAATTAAAAATAGGTGGTAGCAGCTAGATGATCTCAAGAAGTACCCTCTCCTACTCAGGAGGAGGAGGGGGGGATAACCTTTTAAGCAAGTATGGTAACATATAACAAACAGGGCTAGTAACAAACAAAACAAAACCCAAATAGATTACATAATAGCTAACAGAAGGTGGAGAAACTCCATTCTTGTGGTAAAAACACCAGGTACAGACTGTGGCACTGATCATGAACTACTAATATACTAATACCAAAATAAAAATAAAGCTGAAAAAGAACACCGAAACAACCACCATACCAAAATATAATCTGAAGAAGATCCCAACAGAGTCTAAAGAAAGTGTGAGAAATAGCTTTGCACTATTAAGCTTAGTGGACTGAGAACCAGAAGAACTATGGATAGAAGTCCTAAGGACTGGAGCTCAGCTTTGGCGCAATTTCTGGCCTCTTAAGATGTGTGTGTGCTGATTTAAACAGCATGCCTCCAAAGTGACCCGAAGCAGCTTTATTTTGGCCTGTCTGTATGGGCCCACTGAATGCTAAAGTTAGGATCATCCAAGCCATTTTGTATCCCCCATTACCATGTAAGGACATGAGAAAAGCAGATAGTAAAGAAAGCAGATAGACAAAAAATCAACTTATTTGAGATGTGGTGCTGGAGAAGAGTGCTGAGGATACTGTGGATGATCAAAAAACCAAAGAAATGGCTCCTAGAACAGATGAAGCCTGAACGCTTTCTGAAAACCCGGATAACTAAATTGAGGTTTTTGTACTTTGGACACACCACGAGAAGGAAAGACGCATTAGAAAAGAAAAGTGGAAGGCAGCAGAAAGATAGGGAGACTGCAAGCCAGATGGCTAGACTCAATTAGGGAGGCCATGGGCCTGAGCCTGCAAGACCTGAGCAGAGAGGTATAGGATGGAGGTCTTGGAGATATCCACAGGGTTGCCATGAATCGAGGTCAACTTGAGGACAGCTAACAAGAACAACAAAATAACAAATATAGGACAAGATCGCTGTTAGAGCCTGTCTGTGATGTTATGTTTTCAAGACCCAGCACTAATGGACTTAGTCATAGATTTGGCTTACACAAATTGCTTCTCTTTGGAATGAACCAGATATAAGGACAATAGCCATGTTTGTTTAATTGCATATTGTGTAGCATAGTCACTCATGAGTAGTGCAGCCAGTTGACAGTTGTCCTTCACCAAGAGCAGCTGGCTAAGTTAGAGATGGTGCAGGAAAGGCCACTGAGCTCATCTAGCTCAGCCCTCTAACAGAGGAGAGTGGCCAAAGAATTATCAGGGCTTACCATGGCTTTCTCCCTGAACTGCTGCCTGCAGTGTTTGTCTCGTGGTCAGTCTGTCCCTGGTATATAGCCAGGCTACTGTCAGCTAGGAGAGGAACTGGACTGTCAGTCTCCAATGGATTGTCTAAACACCAGGATTGGAATCTGTCTTCTGGGTTCAGTCAATCAAAGCCAAATGCATTTTTAATTGGGCACAAGGGGGGCAAAGAACTAAAGTGGAGAGAAACACACATAAACAAACAAACAAGCTTCATTTATATACCGCTTCATACCACCTAAGCAGTGTCTAAGCAGTTTACAACTGTAAGCTAATTTGCCCCCAACAGTCTGGGTACTCATTTTAGCGACCTCCTCGGAAGGATGCAAGCCTGAGTCAAGCTTGAGCCCTTTTGCTGGTCTTGAACTCACAACCTTATGGTTTTGAGTGAGTGGCTGCAGTACAGGCATTTAACCACTGCGCCACCAGGGCTCCTACATCCCCACCCAACAATTGAGAAAAAGAAAAAATGTGGGGGGGGGGGGGGGGGAGCTGGAAAGAGATTGATAGCACAGTGACCCAAGAGAAATACAGGAAAGGTTTATGGTGTGATACCTCTGTGAAATAAAAACAATCCTGGAAATGTGAAGTCAAAGGCTTCCATGGCTGGCATCCATAGTTTTTTGTGGGTTTTTCGGGCTTTATGGCCATGTTCTAGAAGAGTTTATTCCTGATGTTTTGCCAGCATCTGTGGCTGGCAACTTCAGAGAATGCCAGCCACAGATGCTGGCGAAACATCAGGAATAAACTCTTCTAGAACATGGCCACATAGCCTGAACCCCCCCCCCCAAAAAAAATCTTGGAAAAGTTGAATTTGGAAGAGGTTTTCCCGTTTTCACCCACTGGCTGGCCATACATACAGGAGGTGGGGACAGAATGCCAATGCTCATTTCTGAAGTTATTTTCTTACCCTTTAGACAAATGGGTAGTGGGTTTGTACAAACACCTGAGGTAGGACATGCCCCTACAGTGTAACTATGAGACCATTTGGGCCCCTGTTACAGATGGTCTAACAAAATACTTACTTTAAAACCCATTATCTTAGTCCAGCTGCTTGATATTGTGACCATTTCTTCCAGTGCTTGCTAAATGAATTTTGGAGAAGGAATGGCAAAGCCTCCACTCTATCTGATTGTATTTGCTACTTATTGGCAGGATTAATGCTCCAGCCAGATTCTGTGTGAGCTGGAAATGGAGGCTTTACTGAAAAAGCCGTTAGGCTCTTAGCAAAGAAAAGAAAACAGAGAGGCATGCTAGAAAAAAGTCACAGCGTCAGCTTTTTAGTTTTGTGATGGTAAAAAAAATCTAGATGATGTCTGGCACTATTGGCAACTATTATATCTGTCTGTGACAAGAACCAGTGAGAGACACCTAATAAGTTGATGCTGAATACTGTGCATAATGGAGGAAGAAGACATCAATATAATTTCTTACCAAGTGTTCTGAGAAGGAATGCTCATTTCCCCCTTTTTATTGAGCCTCTATGGAAATAATGGTGTGATTTACCTCAGGACCGTATTTGTCTGCAAGAGGAAAGAAATGGAGAAGAAATTAGAAAAGAGAAATGGCTTTAAGAGTGGGAAATATAACGGAATTGCCAAGAAAGAAGGAGAGTGCTAATTGCATGGGTAGTATGAGGAAAAGACACCAAAAAGCAGGACAGGAATAGAAATTATTAGATCCCGCCTCTAGTTATGTCAAGACATAAGAAAGGTTGCTTTAAAGTTAACACACGTATTTTTTAAACATCTGCCATCCAGTCTTTCCTTATTTCAGATCCATGACATCCTGTCTGTGACAGCAAATGCCCTATGCATGTCAATCAAATCAGGGTGCCTGAGATTCAAAGCCAGGCAAAGTGCTTCTGCACATGAGGTAGATGATTCTTCATGCATCTCTCCCCATATTTACCTATAAAAGGACAATTAAAAACACTAAACAATCAACAATTTCCTTTCCTATTCTAGGACATATATTCACGGGTAGCTGTGTTGGCCATGCAACAACAACATCCAAAATCCACAGAACAACAAAAAGTATTACTGTTGGTCCAATAAAGATATTGTGGTTCTGTGGATTTTGGTTGTTGTATTTTTTCCTTCTGACACTCAAAATCTGCTGATTGAGGCAGCCACCTCATTCTGCCTATGGTATGGCTAGCCCTGCACAATTCATTTTCATAGCTGCCATCTTAAAAGCTTAAGCGTTTCTATAGGAATACAGGAACAAAACAAAACTCTAAAGCAGGGCAGAGAGCATCATGCTAGTGACAAGCCCAGTAATGATCCATTCCAAACAGCAAAAGTTCTTTTGAGTACCAGGTAGATGGCTGTCAGATCATTTAGTACTTGGTCCCCTGGCAAGCTGGTGAACTGGGGGCTAGACAGTACCACTTATAGGTGGATTTGTAATTGGTTGACCAAGCAAACCCACAGGATGCTCACCAATGGTTGATCTTTATCTTGGAGAGATATGACTAGTGGGGTGCCTCTGGGTTCTTTCCTGGGCCCAGTGCTCTTCAACATCTTTACAAATGACTTAGATGATGGAATAGAAAGCAGTCTTATTAGATTTGCAGATGACACCAAATGTAGGGGAGGGTAGTTAATACAGTCCGTCCTTGCCTTACGCGGGGATCCGTTCCGGATCCCGCCGTGTAAGGCAAATTCCGCCTATGCTTGAGCCCCATTGAAAACAATGGGGCTCGTGCGTGGTGGCGAGGCGGCGCGGGAGCGCGCGGGGCGCAATGGGCGCGCACACCCATTCAATTGAATGGGACGCGCCGCCCCTTCTGCCCTGCGCGTGCCCCACGGCTTGAGCGCGTATGCTCAAGGCCGCGTATGGCGCGCCCACGTATGGCGTGGGCGTGCTGTACTTAAGAAGATAGGGCCAGAATTCAAAATGACCTTTACCAATTGGAGAGTGGCCCCAATGCTAGCATGCTTGCATGTTGATGAATATCAACAGGGATGACTATGGCACGGTACAGACTGTCCCAAAAGATTTGTCCTGCAGGGAAGCCGCAGCCGCCAAACCGCATGGCCTCCCTACGGAACAAAAAGAACCTGCGAAAAGTGGGTTCTTTTTGCGCCACGCTTGTGATGCCCAAGTGCACCAATGGTGCACTCGCAACGTCACAATGACAGCGCGACATCTGGACACTATGCGTCTGTCACGTAACATTGGTGGCACCCGTATACACGGACGGGCTGCCGTCATTGTTACGGTGCCATGGCATAGTAGGGTTAGGCACCATGTGGTTGCTGCACAGTCCCTTAACCCTACTAGGCCACCAGCACGGCGCAAAAGGCACATCTGTACCATGCCTATAAGATGTTCTCTGCCTACAGAGAGGCCTGTGACCCCACTGGAATGGAGACATATTGGATTGCAAAAGAGGGTTCGCTGTTGAGATGCAAATAGACTTTAAATTTTCTGGGCTTTGAAAATCTCCCTATTGCCTCATGGCCAGAAGGAGGAGGAGCCTGCCTGCAAAAGATATCCTCCCCATCATAACATCTTGAGGGCCTGGCCTCGATTAAGAAAAAGAGCTCTCCCTCCAGTCCATCTGCCTTGGTCCAGGCCTCAGAGGGAGAGAAGAACTGCTGGACCTGATTTCCTCCCCCCCTCACCATTCCCTTCTCCTTTTGTGTCGTGTATTTTAGATTGTAAGCCTGAGGGCAGGGAACCGTCTATTATCCCCTCTGGTGTAAGCCGCCCAGATTCCCAGTGATTGGGCGGCATATAAATAAATCCTATTATCATCATCATCATCATCATCATCATCATTATTATCTCTACCAAGGACTGAAACAACCGGTGTTGTCAATTTCCAGGGAATTCCCCGGTTTCCGGGTAATAAAAAGCCTTTCCGTTTATTTGCCGGATACAAAATTTTGGGAGGGAATTTCTGAGGAATCAGCCCTTCCCCTTAAAAATGACCAAAAATACCTTTCCCCTCTCAAAAAATGGCTGACATACCTCCCATCCCGGAACTCCCCATCCCCTTTTGCCTTCCCATGGTGCCTTGCGGCAATCCTGACCCGGAGGTCCCGCCCGATTCTGGGGAATTTGGAGGCATTCCAGGGAGCCAATCAGGGGATTCCCTTCAAGGATGATTGGCAACACTGGAAACAACATGTAGGCATCTAACATCTCCAATTGTTTTTCCCCTGCTCCTGGTTGGTTTGTAACATCTTGCCTGATAAAGAAGCCCATGGAGCTTCGAAAGCTTGCAGCAAGTATATTGTGCATTTCGGTTGGCCAATAAAGTTATTGTCAGGGATGATGGGAGTTGTAGCTCTTCACCTCTGGCTCTAGCTCACCACCTTGTTATGCAGCGGTGCTGACCACCTTTGGTCAGTGGTTAATGCTTTTCTTCCAAAGCAGCAGAGTTTCAGAGAATAGGCTGAAGACCCTGACAAACTCTCCAAGCCTTCTCACTATTCTTCCTGAGATGTCTCCAAACTTCTCCAGGACCCTGCTGGCTCTTGTATCTTCACTCAAGACACCAGACAACTCTTATATAAAAGATCTACAGTGGTACCTCGGGATACGAAATACCCAGGTTACGAAATTTCCGGGATACGAAAAAATCCCATTGGAAATAATTGTTCCGGGTTACGAATGTTTTTCGGGTTACGAAAAATTTTTTTGGTGCTTTTCGGCGCTTTTTCGCACGAAACGCGGCTTTTCCCCATTAGCGCCTATGGCAATTCGGCTTACGAAGGCTTTTCGGGTTACGAAAGCGGCCGCGGAACGAATTAATTTCGTAACCCGAGGGAGCAGTGTACTTTATTCTACTATATACAAATACTAATGCCCTCAACAATCTCTACAATCTCCAATATCTCCAAACTACTCCAACTATCCACAACTACCAACAAAATACATTGGCAAACATAGCAATTATTATAGCCATTGTTAATCACCACCCACTTAGTCAGTTTCCACCCAGTGGGTGTGTACATTCATTTTGATTGGTTCACATAGTTCAACTCATACTTGAGAATTTCATCATTTCTCCTTGTACACTTAATGAATCTCAGGTGTTTCCAATTGTACATTCTACAATTCTGTCCTTGACTTTCAAGACTTCTAAATTACCTTAGCTTTTTCACCTGTGTAGCTTCTTGATTGCTCTTGCTTAGTCATTGTGACTTTCACATACATGTTTTATTTCTACTACTGCATGTCCCATGTTGCATTTTCCTTAACAGTTATCACTGATGGGTTTTTGTTTATAAGATGCTATGTTTAGAGACAAATTACCTCAAACATGGAGTCAGGCCAACATAATCTTAATTCCAAAGGAAGATAAAGACTTATTAGACCCCAAAAATTATAGACCGTTTGCTTTATTAAATGCAGATTATAAATTATTAGCTTCAATTTTAGCAAACAGATTTAAGAAAGTATTAATAAATTGGATTCATACAGACCAAAACGGCTTTCTCCCCGGTAGAAAGATAAAGGATAATATTAGAAATATAATTAATATAATTGATATACACGAAAAAATATTCATAAAAAATTGGCCATGATTTTTCTAGACGCGGAGAAGGCATTTGATAACATTAGGTGAGACTTCATGTTTGGGGTATTAAAGAAAATGGGGGTTGGAGAAAATTTTTATACTTGGATTCAAAGGATATATACATCTCAAGAAGCAACAGTATTAATTAACGGGGGAAAAACAGAAAAATTCAGTGTAACTAAAGGTGTAAGGCAAGGATGTCCCCTTTCTCCGCTTTTATTTATAACTGCATTTGAGATATTATTAAACAAAATTAGAAAATAAAAGACAATAGAGGGAGTAAAAGTGGGTAATGAAGTGTACAAACTTAGGGCCTATGCGAACGATTTAACAATTACAGAGCCAAATGATAGCATAGAAAACTTGATGAGAATTCTTAGGCATTATGGGAAAGTAACAGGCTTTAAAATTAATAACCCAAAAACAACAATGCTCTCTATGAACTTATCCAAAGAAGAAGAAGAAGAGATGAAGGAGAAAACAGGGTTTTAAATAAAAAAATGGTAAAGTATCTGGGTATCATAATAACAGTTAATAATAAAGAATTATTTCAAAAAAATTATGAAAAAAATTGGAAAGAGATTAAAAATGATATGAAAAAGTGGGATAAATTAAAATGATCTTGGATGGCTAGAATTGCAACAATAAAGATGGTTTTCATCCCTAAAATGATTTTTCTTTTTCAAAATCTCCCAGTAATTTTGAATAATGCACCATTCAATAGGTGGAAGAAGGATATGAGGGAATTTGTGTGGCAAAAGAAAAAAGCAAGAATACAAAGTAAAATCATTGAGGATAAAATTGAAAAAGGCGGGATGGCATTTCCAAATTTGAAATGGTATTATGAAGCATGGGATCCATGGCTTGAATATGTAAAATCAGAAGGAATTAAGAGTCGCTAGATAGCTTTAACAAATTAGATAACTGAGAGGATAATAGAAAATAAGAAGATAAGAAAAAAAAGAATAGGTGAAATATTAAGATAGTAACTCTGCTGGAAGAGTCAAGGTTTATATCGAAGTAATTTTTGGTGAATAAGATATATGATGTTTTTCAGGTTATTTGATTTCTTTTAGGAAGAATTATAGATAGGATAAGAAAGAAATTATTGGATGAGACACAGACATAATGATGTAAACTTGACACATGAAGGGAAGGGTTAAAAGAGGACACTCTCTAGATAATAGTGAAAGATATTTAAAAGAGATAGTAATTAAGGTAAAATGCATTAACGTGTTCATAGCCCCAGCTAGGAAGTAAGCTTTGTTTTGTTTGTTTGTTTGTTTGTTTGGTTTTATTCTGTTTTGGCTTTTTTTGTTTGTTATATGTTTGTATATGTCAATTGTAAATGTCTTTTTGTCTATGTATGTTTTTAATTTTGAATTTTATACAATAAAATTTATTATATAAAAAAATAATAAGATGCTATGTTTAGGCAGGGAAAACAAAATGCACAACTAAAGAATGGGTGATACCGGGTTTGCAAGCAGTACATGTGAAAAGGATCTGTTTATCTATCATCTATCTATCTTATATGCTGCCTTTCTCCCAGGCTGGGACCCAAGGCAGATCACAGATAAAATTGGTTAAAAACGTAACAATATTAAAACAATTAAAATCATATTATTGAAACAGTACTAAATTAAATTAAATAGTACAAAAGTTTTAAAACATAAATAGTACACACACCTCATATAAAAGCCTCTTTGACAATAATTACATATTAAAAGCCTGCTTGAATAAAAAACATCTTTGCTGCCAGGAAAAGGAAAGCAATCTAGCCTCCTGTGGAAGGGAGTTTCAGAGGGTGGGAGCAGTCACTGAGAAGGCTGTCTCCTGTGTCCTCACCAAGTGAGCCTGTGATGAGTGTGAGAGAAGGCCTTTTCCAATGATCTTAGAATTCTTGCAAGTTTGTATTGGGAGATAAGGTCTTTCAGGTCATCTGAACCTAAGCCAGATAGGGCTTTATAGGTCATGACCAGCACTTTGAATTGTGCCCAGAAATGAACCACTAGCCAGTGAAGCTGTTTCTCAACAATCTTCTTCCTATAACTGGCTCCGGTCAGCCGTGGCATTTTGAACCTGCTGACGTTTCTGAACAGTTTTCAAAGGCAGCCTCACATAGAGTGAGTTGCAGCAGTCTAAATGGGATGTACCCAAGCAAGGCATGTGTCGCCACAGCCAGATCTAAAATATCAAGGAATGGGTGCAGCTGGCGCACGGAGTTTTAGCTGTGTAAATTCACTCCTGGCCACTGCTGAAATCTGGGCATCCAGGCTCAAGGATTGAGTCTAGGAGAACACCCAAGCTGTGAGCCTGAGATTTCATGGGGAGTGTAACTCTATCCAGTCAGGGTGGCCAGACGTCCTCCTTTTTCAGGACATGTCCCACATTTCAACCTGTCCAGGAAAAATTCCATAATGTCCTCCATGACTGTGAAGTCCATTGAGTAACACCATGTTTGCTGTTCCTCTTCAAGAAATTCTATTTGGCAGCTTGCCCATGCTGCAAATAGGAGGGCAGGATGGATCCGTCTAGAGTTGGGGTTTTTTGCTAGACGGGACTTGGCCCCAGAGTTCAGGCTAAATTTGTTTCTCAGAGGGGAAAAGGACAGCAAAAAAGTGTTGGGCACTGGGCTGCTTGAGGACACAATGCAAATGTTGAAAGGTTTTTTCCCCCCTTTAATTTCAGCAGTGAACAAATGAAAGGAATAATTTAAACGCAGATTCAGTCAAGTGGTTTTTGCTAGTAAAGTACCATTTTAAGCATTTGTCTTGCTCAGAGTTCCTGAGCTCACGATCGCTATTAAAATATCGAAAGGGCTATCATGGATGGTGCTTGTTTCTTGCTGCTTCAGAGACTAAAACATGAACCAACAGATTCAAATGGCAAGAGATTCCACCTAAACAGTAGGAAGAAATATTTAGGCATGTAGAAAGTAAATGCAGAGTTATAAACACACATTAAATCCTGGTAGTTAGCCCTGTTAGTTTCTTATCTTCCAATCTGGACTCGTGGTTTACAGATTTAACTATGTGTCTAGTTGCAATATCCGCACTGCAGAATTAATCCAGTTTGACACCACTTTAACTGCCATGGCTCAATGCTATGGAATTCTGGGAAGTGTAATTTGTTGCCGCACCAGAGCTCCACTCTGTTTTTGCAGACTTGCAGAGCTCCACTCTGGTGCTGCAACAAGCTACACTACCCCAAATTCCATAACATTGGGCCATGGCAGTTAAAGTGGTGTCAAACGGATTATTTCTGCAGTGCCAATGTAGCTGTTGTCTCCGCTTCCAGAAGCTGGATCCAGGTACCCATTTGGACACAGAACTGTTACTTTAAAAAAATGTCTCCGAAGGGCAAGGAAAGTGCAGTCAACTAGAAGCTGGACTGCAACTCCCATCAGCCCGAGGTGAGTAAAGTCACAGTCTACATTTAAATAAATCTGTCACTAAAAGTATAAATCACACACTATGGAAGGAGAAAAAAATGGCTTCAATTTGTTTCAGTCCATCTGCTTTACAGCCAAGTCAAATGCATGTTGACACCAGCCTTCACTGGTAGAGGCCATGGAAAGCGAAGCAGAGTGAAGGAGAGACATTAGTATAGATTGTGTTTTCTGTTAATGGTGAATTTGGAGAATTTGAGGACAAACTTGCCCCTGGTGAAGACTGGTGTTGAAATGCATCTGGCTTGGGTGCAAAGCAAGCGTAGGACTGAAACAAACGGAAGCCATGTAGTTTTTTCCCTTCCTTCCAAAGACTTCAGCCTAATTTATGTCTTGAATAGTGGGGGATTTACACTTTTAATAATCTATTTGTTTAGATGCAGACTATAGTTGTATTGTTTTAGATTGTGTAGCAACTTTACAAATGCAGGGTGACTCATAAAGAAAGATGCAAAAGTAAAGCTGTTGTGCCATTTTTAAAAATCACCCTGTATGTATTTATAATTTAATACGATATGATATATCATCTTATCATACCATATCCTAACTTGTGTTTTGTCAACCTCTCTTGGTATAAGTTAGGTTACACTCCCTCCTTTTTTCTTCTTTGGTTTCTCTATTTTTTGTGAGGAAAGTCACATCTGGAGGGCTGCAACTAAATAGTGCAGGAGGGGGGTACCCCATTTTTGCTGCGCTCAGGCAGCACAATAACTTGGGCAGTCCCTGCCTGGACACAGCAAGCCTTTGGGTTCTGGGCGGCATCACTAGGTTTGGCATCACTTGTTGTGGTAATACATAGTGTTACCCCACCCCACCCATTAACCTCCTCCCATAACACACCATACAGAATCCATAATAATGTGTTTTGTACTAACTTTACTCATAAATTGTAATTCCTGTTTATCACTGAAGGTAACAGCCATAGTTGTGGGATAAACAACAAGCAAAATTAAAAGTATACCTTCACATTACAATATCATACAAACATCCTAAATACATTTATGTGTAATGTATATAGTTCCATGGGGTTAAAGTGAAAATTTGGTAAGGTGTGATGTTTTGAAAGAACATTTTTAAAGAATGTAAAAAAACGATTTAAAGATGTTTAAATTTTAAAATTAAAACTAAAACAAAACTTGGGACCTTTCCTTTCTTTTCCCATGCAACCTCACCCCACTCTCACCATCTCTTCAGCATTTTAAAGGGCCACAGGTAAATGCCACTCCCCCTTTCTGCCCAATGGCAGATGTTTGGGGAGCAGTGGTGTCGTCACCTTCTACTTTAGGATGTCACCTGGTGTGTCATCCTTAGGATGTCACCTCAGCCTTAGGATGTCACCAAGCAAAATCACTTGGGTGGTCCCTGGGAACTGTGACCCTTGAGCTGAGAAAAGGGGACACATTCACCAGTGGAGGCTCTGTGGCTGCCTCCATAGTAGCAGTATAGAGAGAGGGGTGGTGGTGGTAGTAGTGGTGAGCACCAAGTCTTTTGTGGGAAGGAAGGAGGGGATGGCCCTTGGCTCTCCCTATGGTTCCACAAGAAGGCAGGAAGGCAGTAGTGTCACTTGGGTTGGTGTCATCCAGTTCAGTAACTCATGGTGTCAGCCCTCATTGACCTCCTCCCATACCACACCAGACAGAACCCTTAGCAATATTTTTTCTACTAATGAAAAATATAGCCATGTTAGTCTGTAACATCAGTATGTAAAAAGATCTTGCAGAACCTTTGAGACTAACTGAAAGAAAGAAGTTTACAGCATGAGCTTTTGGTGACTTTAATTTCAAATGCATTTGAGGAAGTAGACTTAAGTCTAGGAAAGCTCTTTCTTTCTTTCTTTCAAAACGCTACAAGATCTGAATGTAATAGCAATAGTTGTGGCATAAACAACTAGCAAAAGTAAAATGATGCCATTAAAGGATATTATACAGACAGCATAAATTATTATTATTATTATTTTCTTATATCCCACCTTTCTCTAAATATAGAGACTCAAGTGGTGAAAGTGAACATTTGCTAAAATGTGATATTTTTAAAGAAAATGTTAAAATAATATTTTTTAAAATATTTTTTAATTTTAAAAAAATGGGAAAAAACAGCCTCACCCCACCTCTTCGCCACTTTAAAATATATATTTTTATTAATGCAGAGACATATCATAATTCAAAGATATAGCTTTGTTAGTCTGTAGAATCAGAATGTAGAGAGATCTTGTAGCAACTTATGCTGCATAGTCAGCTACAGGTTTGTATTCTTATTCCTTTGGTTACTGTGGATATATGCCTTTGCTAACTCATGCACAGCTAAGGAAGCAATGTGTAGTTTTAGCATTTTTCTTCCTGCTTTGAGAAAGACCTCAAAAACCTTGCCATTTTCAAAAGCCATTTGTAGTTAAGAACTTATTCTGCACCAAATTTGCAAATGTTTTTTTTAAATAGAATACAGGATATTCTGCACACAAAATCATTATTTTAAGCATAGAAAATTCTGTTTCGTATGCATAAAATGCTGCTCTCTGCATAAAACACTGTGTGTGAATATTGTACAGAGTAAGTTCTGAGCTGAGAAGACTCCTGTCAGTCCAGGATTCTCCTTATCAGTGTGCCAACAAAAAACCCCCACAAAAACCTATCCTGCAAGTGTTTCCCAAACTTTGGTCCTCCAGAGGTTTTTGACTTCACCTCCCAGAATTCCTGACTGTCCACCAACCTGGCCAGGGTTTCTAGGAGCTGAAGTCCAAAATCTCTTAAAGGGCACAGTTTGGGGCCCATTGCAAGTGTTTCCCAAACTTTGGTACTGCAGAGATTTTGGACTTCAGCTCCCAGAATTCCTGACTGTCCACCAACCTGGCCAAGGCTTCTGGGAGCTGAAGTCCAATAAACCACCTGGAGACAAAAGTGGGGGGGTTCTCTGGCGTCACTTGGTGTGGACTGCACCCTCCACACCCCTTTAGTGGCACCACTGCCAGGGGAGATGATAGAATTCAAAGATATAGCCATGTTAGTCTGTCGAATCAGTATGTAGAGATCTTGTAGCACATTTGAGACTCACTGAAAGAAAGAAGTTGGCAGCATGAGCTTTTGTAGACTTCAGTCCACTTCCTCAGATGCAGTTGGATATGATGATGATGATGATGTAGAGAGATCTTGTTGCACCTTTAAAACTCACTGAAAGAAAGAAGTTGGCAGCAGGAGCTTTCCTAGACTAAAGCCTACTTCCTCAGATGCAATTGGGATATAATAGTGATGATGATGATGATGATGTAGAGAAATCTTGTAGCACCTTTGAGACTCACTGAAAGAAAGAAGTTGACAGCAGGAGCTTTTGTAGACTTCAGTCCACTTCCTTAGATGCAGTTGGATATAATAATAATATTACTACTACTGCTAATAATAATTTGGATTGATCCTGTAGCACCTTTAAGGTTCACTGAGGTAAAGAAGTTGGCAAGCAGGAACTTCCCTAGACTAAAGTCCACTTCCTCAGATGCAGTTGGATATAATAATAATGATGATGGTGATACTGTAGAGAGATATTGCAGCACCTTTGAGACTCACTGAAAGAAAGAAATTGGCAGCATATACTTTTGAAGACTTCAGTCCACTTCCTCAGATGCAGTTGGATATACAGTAATAATAATGATGATGATGATTAATAATAATAATAATGTAGAGAGACCTTGTAGCACCTTTAAAACTCACTGAAAGAAAGAAGTTGGCAGCAGGAGCTTTCCTAGACTAAAGTCTACTTCCTCAGATGCAGTTGGATATGATGATGATGATGATGATGTAGAGAGATCTTGTAGCACCTTTGAGACTCACTGAAGGAAAGAAATGGTCAGCATGAGGGACAATGCCGCCCTTTCTGTGCCCTCTTGGGCTTTCTTTGTCCAAGGAAGACCACTCCTGCCCTGGCAGAGATGGAGCTGAAACGTCACCGTGGAGTGGAGCAAAGCCCTTCCCAGGAGGAGCAAGCAGCCTGCTTAAAAGGAGGCGCAGCAGCCAGCGCAAAGCCAGGCAGAAGGGAGCAGCAGAGTCCTCCTGGAGGGAGGCGAGGAGGGCTGGCCTTGCAAGGGTTCCCTGCGCCCTAGTCCCCTCCTTCTGGGCAGCCCTGGGTCTGGAGAAGCGGCCAGTGGAGTAGGCATGAGTTGGTAGCCCAGGGAGAGGCGGGCTGCCCTGGTGAGTAGGGGGCTCCCTGCCCAGATCCCCAGGGAGGGGGAGGAGGGAGGGAGGGGTCCTTCCTTTTCACGTTTAAAACTTGACTTGAGGTGAAACTCTTATTGGTAAGCTTGCTTCAGGGTTTGTTTGGTTTTGGTTTTCTTTTGCCAGGGCCACCCTCTGAGGCTGAGAGAGTGTGACTTGTTGGATGCATCATGTGGATGCATCCACACTGCAGACATCATCTGGGTTGACACCGATGTTACTGCCATGGCTCAATGCTATGGAATTCTGGAGATGGTAGTTTGTTGTGGCACCATCTCCAGAATTCCATAGCATTGAGCCATGGCAGTTAAATCAGTATCAACCCAGATTATGTCTGCAGTGTGACTACCTTGCAGACCTGGGCTCTCTTTCTGGGTGGCCCACTGAGTGCACAGGGAGAGCTATAAAAGCACTCTGTCCTCCTCCATGTCAATTCAGTCCCTCATGGAAAATTTCCTTCATTCCCCAAATAGGCAGAGTTCAGCCATGGAAAACCCACTGGGCGACTGTGGGCATGTCACGCTCTCTCAGCCTCAGAGGATAGCCCTGACACCTCTCCCTCTCTAAAGAAGCTTGCCAAGAAAACCCCTCTGGAGAGAATTGCTTTCCTTGTGAGTGTGTTGCATGCCTTAGGGTTGTTTTTGGATTTATGGCAACCCTAAGGCAACCCTATTGTAGGGCTTCCCCAGCAAGATTTCCTCAGAGGAGGTTTGCCATGGCTGTCCTCTGAGGCTGAGAGAGTGTGACTTGCCTCAGGTCACCCAGTGGGTTTCATGGCCAAGCAGAGATTCAAACCCTGGGGTCCAGAGTCAGTCTAGTCCAACACTCAAATGACTCTGTCACACTAGTCTGAAAGGCACACAACAACAACAGACAATTGGTTCTATCCAAATTTCCCAAAAACAAGAAATGCTGTGTTTGCATTTCATTTGCTGCTTTTTTTAGATGCCTGGATGAAATTTCTAAAGGCTCAACTGAAAGTTGAAATTGTTGCCATGCTAGAAACTTGGGGAATGAAAGAAAATTTTATTGGGATGTGTGTGTCTGAATTCTTATTTAGGAGAGCAGTGCCTTCATTTTGCCCTCCTTCAGCGACCCCTCTGTGGGAAAGGATGTGCAGAGAGGCCCGGTTTTCTTGCTTCTGCGGATGATCACTGTGTACAGAGCTGGTCCTATTATGCAAACCAAAGTGGTTGCCTCAGTTTGTGGATTATGGGGTGTAATGAAAAAGCAACAAGAGTTTGGTTCCTTAACGTACTGTTGCATGTAGTTTATGCTGCAACAAACTACAGTTGCCAGAATTCCATAGCATTGAGCCATGGCAGTTAAAGTGGTGTCAACCCAGATTATTTCTGCAGTGCAGATGCAGCCATAGTCACACCGTCCAGACCAAAAGGCAGCTGCTTGGCATTTTTGTCCCAAGTATGGACCTGATCTCTGAGGGTATGTTGTTGTTGTAGACATCATTTACTGTTTCTCCAGTGGCTAAAAATGCCAAAAAAGTGCTTTAGCATGCCATCTGTCCTCTAAAGAAAGAGGACCATAAGCAAGTATAACTTTCTAGAAGGGAGAGAACAGATGGGCAACCTGAAGGAACAGCAGACTTCCGCACAGCAGTGAAAGAGGCATGGAAAGACTGCCGCCTCAGTTGCCCTCTCTCACTGGGTGGCATGTGGGGAAGACAGGGCTGGTTGGGTGCATTCTCCGCCACTCTCCTACCCCAAAGGAAAATATGAGGCAGCAAGGTGAAATGAGTGCTCCTTTTGGAACCAGCCCTGTGTAGTGAGTGGATCGTTGGACAAAAATTTAGGAAGCTTGGGTTCAAATTCTCACTTGGCAATGGAGACCTTAGACCTGAGCCTAACCTACCTCACAAGGTTGTTGTGAGGATAAAAATAGGGACGGGGACCACTTGCATCACCTTGACTTCCTTGGATGGGGAGGAAAGGTGGAGTATAAGTGCTCTTGTTGTGGTGCGCCTACAAGTTGCTTCCAATCCCTGTCACAGGGTTTTCTTGGCAAGATTTCTTCAGAAGGAGATTTGCCTCTGTCTTCCTCTGAGACTGAGAGAGTGTGACTTGCTCAAGGTCACCCAATGGGTTTCCATGGCTAAGCAGGGATTCAAACCCTGGTCTCCAGAGCCGTAGTCCAACACACCATAGAACTACACCACAGTAGTTCTCAGTATAAGTGTATCAAATATTTAAATGTTTAAATATTTGAAGGGGTGTCATATTGAGGATGGAGCAAGCTTGCTTTCTGCTCTCCAGAAATTGGGACATGGATCAGTGGATGCAAACTACAGGAAAAGAGAATCCAACTCAACATTAGGAAGAAGTTCCTGACAGCAAGAGCTGTTTGACAGTGGAACACAATGTGGAGTCTCCTTCTTTGGAGGTTTTTAAAGAGAGGTTGGATGGCCATCTGTCAGGTGTGTGTTTGTGTGCTTGGATTGTGTGTTGTTGCATGGCAGGGAGTTGGACTGTGTGTCTCATCCAGCTCTATGATTCTGTGGAAAAAAATGAGCAAGTCAGGGAGAGGATGAGTGAGTAGACTGGCTTCCCCACTTCTCATCCAGGGAGTATTCTAGGCTCAAACCTTTTGAAGCCCACAGAGAAGGTAAGCAAGGGAAAGGAGATAGCAGTGAGTGTTGCTTTCCTCCACCTTCCAGCAAGAAGAAGGATGCCAAGGAGGAGGTTTCCAAGAATCTGGGGAGCCTTCTCTTGCCTTCCCCACCTCCAGTTCCCCTTCTTTGCAACTTTAGGCAGACTTTCAAGAAATTGTGCTTGCATAAGATAACATGTAGCCTTCAGAGGAAGGGTTTCCAGGGTCACTCACCTTTGTTTGTATTCTGATATCATTTGGCTGTTACTCATCCATTTGTTGTTGTTGTTGTATCTAACTCTTATTCTGCCAGGTCAGAGAAGATGTTTAGTTCTTAATGTGGCTGTTGCTTAGGAATAAACCACTTTGGGGAAACCTTTAATTCTAATCCCCATTCCATTACTCCATGGAGTATTGCCAGTTCTCAATTCTCCGGGTGTTTCTTTCCAATGAAGTTGCACTTGCCTGTAGCTTATTTGTCCAACTGTTTCGGGAATAACATACATTGCTTTTACTTTTTTTCTCCTTCATTTCAATCCCTTCCCCTTTGCAGTTCCTTCATCTGTAATTTGTATGCAAACTTAACTTGGCTAGAATAAACATTTGATCTTTTTCTTAAAAAATGTATTCTCCTTACTGAGAAAGTGCTGTGCTGGCTCTGTGTGTTCATTATACATAATTATAGTACTATTATTTCACTTTAATGTCCATAGTTCAGTCTCAAAGAATCCTGGGAGTTTAAGGAGTAGCATTTAGAAATCTTAGCCAGAGAGTTCTAGAGCCTCACCATACTACAAGTTCCAGAATTCCTTAGGATGGAACAATGGCAGTTAAAGTGGAACAATAATGCTACAGTTGTGTAATGTGAACAGGCCCTGTGTAATGAGCCTTGTCTTGCCTTTGACTTTTGCACCAGTGATAGCTCACTTTAGCTTTGTACAATTGGCTCTTCATATCAACAAAATTCAACCATCTACGGCTTGACAATATTTAAAAATATATATAAATTCCAAAAAGCAATGCTTAATTTTGCCATTTTCTGTAAGGGACATCATTTTGCTACACTAGTGTATTTAATGAGATTTGAGCATCCGTGGGTTTTGGTATTCATGGAGGCTCCTGGAATCAAACCCCAGCAGATACCAAGATGCCCTGCAGAAGTAAATGCCCTGAAGGCTCATGTGTAGACATTACTGCTGAAGATTCATGTGTACATGATATTAATGTTGGAAAAGATTATGAAACCTGACTCTGGGAGTGATTTGAAATAATACTTGCAGCCCTGGTAGGTAGCAGTATAACTCCCTTGGGAATGGCACAGCTTCCCATTGGGAATAAGGAATGTTCATTTACTCTAGTTCTTAACCAGCCAGAAGGCAAATCTATTTAAAATCTATTTAAATTAGGGTCCAGTCATAATGTTGGGTGACTTGTAAGGATGAAATCTAATCATTCTCTTGCAATCCCAGACAGTGGTTGAGCTGGGGTTCTTAGTGTATTGTTAGGCCACAGATAAGATGTAAAGTGCTGGCGCATTTTCTTATCTTGGACGTCCCTTGTGACAAATGCAGAGTAGCTTTTCCAACGAGTTTCCCTAGGATGATTCCACTCCCTCAACAGTGTACAACATTATTCCATTAAAATCTACAGCGCTATATATATAAATAAATAAATAAATAAAAAACATTTGGCCAGTTTGACCACTTTTCTAATAATAATTTGGAATGAAGATATTGGAGCATCACAATTTTCTTAAACGTGATGCCACTCAACTTACTGAAATTTGTTAGCATTTTTAAAAAAAATGATGTTGATAAATTCTCTGGAATCTGTTCTATTTAGCCCTGATTGGAAATCAAGTGGTTAATAGAAGTTGTTGATTATAAAATGCAGTTTGAAGTCAGTGAGCCTTTTAGGCAAATGTCCTTTGCAAGGCAAACTGTTGACTAATGGATATGAGAAGCAGAATGATACGGAGTGGAGATTAAATGTCCTAAGGTTTGCCCTTGCTGAAGTTGATAATACCGATATATTTACTGTTATTGAACAGTAGAGCTAGGGTTTTAGAATAGATCCACTCATACATTTAATGCTAAAGTCTGTTTGTGTCAGAAGTTGGGAAGACTACTTTGGAGACTACAGTTCCCAGAATCCTGGGGGATTTGGTGAACTTTAATCTAAACATCTTTCCCAGGGTCTGGTGTGTGTGTTTGGATACTGTCTGCTACACTTTAAACATAACACTTCAAACACATATATGCTTGATGATTTCTAGCAAATTCTTTCAGATCTAATGCACTACTAGGAAAGCCTTATGGCAACTTTTTAAAATGATGCACAGTATCAACTGTGCCCTTTCACCCTGGAATTATTAATCTGAGTGATAATTCATTGTTGTAGTGTGCCTTCAAATCATTTCCAATTTATGGTGACCCTAAGGTAACTCTATCACAGGGTTTTCTTGGCAATTTTCTTCAGAGGGGGTTTGTCATTGTCATTCTCTGAGGCTGAGAGGCTGTGACCTGCCCAGGGTCACCCAGCGGGATTTGAACCCTGCTCTCCAGAGTCCTAGTCCAACTCTCAAACCACTACAGCCCCATGCTGGCTATTCATTTGTACAGAAAAAAGGGACATGACCATTTTTCTCAGCTGAGGAGGCAAAACACTGTGGAGAACAGAGCTTTGTCCTTGTATGCAGCCTCATACTTTATAGTTTGCCCTTTTTGTGTGTGAGAATTTAGTTCCAGTTTATTTTTTAAATTTGAATTTGCCCAAATTGGCAAATTTCATCATATTCAGAATGGAAAGAACTTGAGGTGCTGCCCAGTGGATGTGGGAGAAACCAAAACTGACAGATTTGTCCATCTAGGAATGCTGATTTTGAATCTCTTCTGAATTGGGGTGAAACCCACCCCAACAACCCTGTTTGTAGTATTGCATTAGATTTGCCACCTGTTTAGAGCTTGCTCTTGCCCCCGACAGGCTCGATTTCTAACAGGTACATGGCCAGCAGGTAGGATATAAGCTTCACAATGCTAGGAATAGTCATACCTATTGCATTTGTCTGGGGCAAATGGGGCGGGAGGGATCATGTTTCAGTTCATTTTTGAAAAATTTATCAAAATTTCTACTTGTTCAGGATGGAAAAGTTTTAAAAATCTGAATGGCGGAAAAAGCCAAAATGAGAGATATCCCCAATCACAGCCTATCCCTCAAAATAAAAACAAAAACCTTGTCTGTGCTTGGAAGAAAAAAAAAGCTTGGAGAAAGTGCCATGGAGGCTAACCATTGGATGGGGTAAGGTTTAAGCATTCCTTGTATTTGTAGGCCCCTTAATTTTCCTGCTAAACACATTCCCCTCACAATTTTTAAAAAGTCTGTAGGGCACATCTGTATTTAAACAGGTGAACTTGTTGCCATCACATCTACAGTGGCCCTTAGAAAAAGAGTTGTTGTTGTGTGCCTTCAAGTTATTTTTGACTTATAGCAGCCCTATCACAGGGTTTTCATAGCAGGTTTCTTCAGAGGGGGTTTGTCATTGCCATCCTCTGAGGCTGAGAGAGTGTGACTTGCCTAAGGTCAGCAGTGGGTTTACATGGCCGAGTGGGGATTTGAACCTTGCTCTTCCAGAGTCGTAGTCCAACACTCAAACCACTACACCATGCTGGAGACAACAGAATAAATGCTGACTGTGTTCCCCTCACATTAATGCACACAAAGGCTACTTAAATCATTCAGTTAAAAAGGATTAGATAGATCCAGTGAACAGCACAAACTTGTTTCACACAAGGAGCGGCATTTTAAATTACATGATCTCCAATTTGATGCTTTTAACCTATGTCAGAACACTTGACCTGACCAAATATTTACCTCTGTTTATTGGCAGTGGCAATAGTTCTTGGAGATGCAGAAGATTTGTATGCATATACAAATGGTTTCAACAGTGAGAAATTTTTTCCACCATCAAAAAGGACTTAGGACTGTTGTAACTTGGGCAAACTTTCAAACTCACACCCACAGTGATGGTGCTGGGTGATTCTTAGGGTCCACAAGTGAAAGCAGCTGCTGTCGTCGCAAAGAGAGCTGGAAACTTGCAGCAAAGAGTGAGTTATTTAAATGCATTTTAGGAAGCCCTAAATCGTTTGCTGGTGTCATGAAGGTAGTCCAGATCTGAATCAGGGTTTAGCCTTGCATCATGTAAAGAGGATTAAGTGATCCCAGGGGGTAAGTCACCCATGTAGACAAGTCTGTTGACTTTCAGTATTGGGTTGCAGCCTGCAGTAAATAATGCAATACATCCTGAAGTGAGAAAGGGAAGGGTTCTGTTCTAGTTTATTCTTCCACCAGATCCTGTAGGCAAGTGTGCCTGCCTATAAGAGGAAAGGTAAATAGCAGCTGCCTCCAGAAATCATTAGTGAGCTTATGCGAACAGCAAAAGAGAGAGAAAAGGGGAAAGGAGACAAGCCTGTCTCACAAGTTACTTTCCACATGTTAAAAAAAAGCATAAATCTTTAAGTTGGCCATGAAAATGGAAATAATGAGAAAAGTGAAGGCTGCTGACAGAAAAGTATCTTCTCTGGATGTATTTTGGAAGATGTTTTCTCACATTATCACTAAAAGGTTCAAAATGTCTTTGTTTACTTATGGAAGGGTTACTTGACTGGGTTATTTCATGTTTGTCTGTCTGTCGCACTCTGCCACACACACATACGCACACAGGGGATGGAATTCTACATGAATTACTTGTTCTGTAACCACCATAGTAGTGTAGTTAAGTAGTGTCTCCTTGCCCGCCCAGCCCTATCCTGACTTATTGGGCAACAACTGCTTCAAGTAAAGGGAGTTTGTTGTCCTGTCATTTGGGGTGTAGCAGACTGGCATTTTCACCTTTTTGCCACCAGCAGTCGAGTGCAAGGAGGAATTGTGACAGGGATGGTGCTTCTGACTGTCACACTGGAGATAGCTGGCAGGATGTGTGTAGACACATCCACCTGCTGCGTTATGATCAAAAGGAAAGTCAGGACTGCAGGACTTTTACAATCTCTGTGTATTCCCTACATAGGGATTGTGAATACACATGAATCAATTACAAATACATAACTTAAGTAACTCTAATTGTGATAATGAATTTCAGCTATAGTAGATTTTGAATAAAATGTTTGCTAAAATACATTGAACTGCTCTCTTATCTTTTTGGGGGCACAGAAGCCTATTCCTATTCTTTACTTGTCACCCCCGGCTCTAGTACCAAATTTTCTATTAAACATGTGTTGCTCAGCGATACTTTTACTTTGTTAACTGAGGTCCACCTGTACATAATATATATATATATATATATATATATTTACATCCTAGTGGCTGTTGATTGCAACTTGAATATTTTTATTTTTGCTTTATATGGAGGTTGGAAGTGCACCGGAAAGCAAAATAAAAATATACCCTGTAGTAGGATGCAAATCCTAGAGTTGTCTAGGCTGGACTCTTATTTTTATTTTCAGTCCACTGTAATCAAGACATTTCAGGGAACTTGAGGGTGCCTGCTAGTGGCTTTCTGAGATCAAAGATTGCTTGGATCTTTTCTTGCTTTGAGAATACAGCCTATGCTGACATTGTTGATGCAAATCTTAGTATTGGCTCCCACTTATATACACAAACTGCTGGGAAATGAGAGAAGTGTAGATATAGTAATACCCAATTTACAGGGTTGGCCCTATCATTAGGCAGAATAAGATGGCTGCCTTAGGCAGCAGGTTTGGGATGTACCAAATTGTTATTTATTTATTTGTTACTATACTTTCATTTATTTACTTAATATACTTGTGTGCTGGTCTATGACTATAATAAAGATGATGATG
>NC_056525.1:101505640-101515204 GCF_019175285.1 Sceloporus undulatus | reverse complement strand
ATGATGATGATGATGATGATGATGATGATGATGATGATGATGATGATGATTCTCCTCCTCCTGTTTTCTGTTGGGGTGGGAAAAGAAGTAATTGTAGGATATTTTTTGTCACATTCCAAATAACTTGGCTGGTTTAGAGCAGTTGATCTAAATGCAATCTTAGTTCAGATTAGAGCAGACCTATTGAAACAATGAGATTTATTTTAAGTAGTACAGTATTCAGCACTGCATTCATTGGATTTAATCTAGTTGAGCAAAGAATTCAGAGACATAGCAATGTTAGTCTGCATTATCAGTATGCAGTGGCATCTTGTAGAACCTTTGAGACTAGCTGTGCAAAATATGTTGTAGTTTAAACTTTCGTAGACTTCCATCTGAGGAAGTAGACGTAAGTTTACAAAAATTATGTTACAACTTCTTTTGTACAGAGTTAGTATCAATGGTGCTACAAGATCCCTTTTCATACATTTGAGAAAAGCAACTGAATTTAGGCTTGAGTAACTTGATTTGAGTAATGAGAGGCATTTGCTATTCTTTCTGCTGGATTTTGTTTGAGTGTAATTGTTTTGTCATTCTGTGGTCCTTTTGCACAGCCTCTTTTGGGCACTTTATAACCCTTTTGGAATTACTCCAGCCTGGATAATGTGCACCTTCTGTAAAGTGCAAACGTGGCTACCTTGCCATATATCTCTGATTCAGGTGGTTGGAAATATCAAAATATATCATCCAGAATCCAGAATGGGAGTTACATCTTTGTAAGTGGTCTTGTATATGTAGAAATTAGAATTTATCAGTTATTATGTAGCAGAGCTAGCAAAGTGCTTGTGCATTGATCCCTATGCCCTATTAGGCATTCTTGCCAGTGTCGCAATACAGTATACATCTTGGATTCCTTGAAGCCTCCTTGAATTTCATTTTGGGAGAAATAAATAAAATATTTTAAATTTATTAAAAGGGTTTCTTAGTGCCTCTGTTACTTATCTAAGCATACATAAAGTTAAGTAAAAGCTTATATGGGATTCTGGTGATCATGTCTGTCAAATCATCACCATCTGCTCAGGCTTCACTGTTTAATTGATTCTGTAGGATCACAGCTTTAATGAAACAGTTAGCTGGGCATTTATCTTCTTAAATTCAATAGGGCTTCCTGTCTAATGGTAGATCTGGCCTTGACAAGAAATCAACTACATTTTTAATGTAAAAGACCTCCTTTTGCAGGATCTTTTTTCTTTGTACCTATGTATTTAACCATCTTAAACCTTGCTAATACTTTCCACAAAACTGAACTTGCAACTAAGATTGTTAGGAGGAGCAATCTGTAATTTCTTGGATGTTCCCCGGATCACTAATTTCAATTGATTCTACATCTGCTGCTTTCCAGTGTGCTAGTAAAGTGACAGATTATTAGTGATGGTTCCTTGCTTTAGTTAAACCAGTAGTTCTTTTTAAGTACTTTAAGAACACTTGAAGAATGTCATAGAGCTTCAGTGACTTGTTCTTACATTATCCATTAATGTTAAAGCACCCAGTTTGTAAGAGTTGTTGAGATGCACTCCCCACAATGAACAGCTCAGTGTGTTCTGCAAATAATTTATTAACCTCTAATCCCACTACCTTTTATTACCTTACAGCACCAGTGTCTTTCTAACTGGTTTCCTGCTTCTAGTGTATTTAAATTAAAAAGTCCATTAGCTTTTAGGTCTGTTTACCATATGCTCCTCCATTTCCTTCTTTGCCTGCATCTCTTACAAAAGACAAACAGATGAAGAGCATGGGTCTTGTCATCTGTGAGTCACAGGGACAGGAACAGTGAGGATGTTGAGTTGGACAGTGGTGTCCTCACTCTTAATAGATGACTAGGGCTGTCTAATTGTTAGACAGTGGGAACATGTAGTTCAGGTACAGAACTCAGCTGTTGTATGTGTGGCGCCCAATTGTGCTCCCAGATGCATGTATGTAGGCTTGCCATATCCCGCCCGGGGGCGGGACTTTCCCGGTTTGGGGCAGGGCCACATGGTCCCGCCCCCAGTTTAGCCCCTCCCCCCAGCAAGGCCCTGGAGGCAGCTCCACCCCTCCCCATGGCTGTGTGCCACCTCCCTGCCTCCCTGCCTGGCTTAGCCTAGAGAGCAGGGCTTCAAAACATCTGCCACTCAGAGCTATTGCCAGCCCACTTGGTATATATGTCTTGCAAAAGGCATTACTTTCCAGGTTACAGTGAGCAAAGAAAAAAAGGCCATCAATCGTTCCTGTTTCACTGGGAGTCTAAATGCCTCATCTTTTAACGTCTCAATGCCTCATCTTTTAATGTATACCACTCAGTATTCTTGTATTCTTATCACAGGATCGTTTCTGAGGCCCTAAACACCTTTCCTTGTAATATGCAAAATTCTCCCGAAGCTGACCAATGGGAAAGAAGCAATCAGCCCTCCACCTGGGTTGGTTTTCAATGGCTTGGAAGGAAGAGATTTTGCCTTTGTTTGAATAGGTTGACACGAGCAGTCTCAAACTGAATAGGAAGGGCTTTGGGATAGCAAAAGGCTGCAGAATAGTTTGACCCTCCCCCCTAAACATCCATGGCTCAGTGCTATGGGATTCTGGAATTGTGTTTCTTGTGGCACCAGAGCCCTTTTGACAAAAGGAAGCTGAATGGTCCACAGAGGTGGCATAGCCTGGGGGCAGAGCCTCTTGCCAGCAGTCTTCGGTGGAAGAGGAGGCTGATGGTCCTGGCCACTTCCCTCGGCTCCCTCCCTCCCTCCCTCCCTCCTCCTCCTCCTCCTCTCAGAGTGTCACAGCCAATGAGCTTCTCATTCACTTTCCCTGGTTTTCTCTCCCCCCCCGCACTTTGAGACCCCTTTAACTGCCAAGCTCAATGCCACAATAAACTACAATTCCCAGGATTCCATGCACTGAGCCCTGGCCGTCCAAGCAGTGTGTTTTGGACACAGAATCCTCCAAATGAATCCAGTCCCTAGCTTTTATATCTCTCACACACACTGCAGGATAATAACCCACTTTGAGACTGCTTTAACTCAGTGCTAGGGAATCCTGGGAATGCTAGTGTTTGGGAACATTGAGACTTCTCTGTCAGTGATGGCTCTGAGGCCACAATAGACTACAATTCCCAGGATTCCATGCACTGAGCAGTCTCAAACTGGACCATTTCCTCAGTGTGGATGCACCTGGGGAGGATTCTGGGCACTGCAGTTCAACTACGTTTGGAGGGTTATTGGACTCCCTGTCAGAGATAGCTCTGGGGCCACAATGTACTACAATTCCCAGCATTCCCCAGCACTACCCCAGGCAGTTAAGTCACTCTCAAACTGGATTATTTCCTCAGTGTGGATGCAGCTTTGGTGAGGAACTCTGGGCATTTCAGTCCAGCATTGTTTTATTTCTGCAGTGTATTTTGGACCAGAGACAAGGTGCCAGGCATCCTCCTCCTTTTCCAGGACATGTCCTCTTCGGTCAAATTTCAAAATGTCCTCCATTTGGATCATGGCTAAGAGCATGGATTTATAATTACATGGGGTTTTTAGCTTTTATTTTTGGCCATGTCCTACATTTTTTTGCTTGGGTGCCCAACCTTTTGGGGTGAGGGCATGGTCACTTGGTCAGGAGCTTTCCAGGGGTTAACTGCCCTTCTGCTGTGGTGCTGGAACAAACCACCATTCCCAGAATTCCATAGCATTCAGCCAAGACAGTTAAAGTGGTGTCAAACCAGATTATTTTCTCCAGTGTATGCCGCCCAAGCCTTTTGCCTCTCTTATGCCTGAGATTTCAAAGCCCAGCCTTGGCACCACAACAAACTACAAATCCCGATTCCATAGGATGGAGTGATGAGAGTGAAAGCAGTGTGGCAGCAGCCTAAGTGTGCTTATGCATTTCTAGATGGTGCACCTCTTGCCTACAGCGTCTCACAAGACTTTTCTGTTTAACAACTTGTACCCATTAACTCCATTTCATGTCTCCTTTATTTAGTGACAAAACAAGTCAAAATGAAGAAAAACCAAAGGGTTTGGTTGTGGAATAAGCCTCTGAAATATGCAAGAGGTGATGTAAAATAAAGCCATGTTCAATGCTCAAATGTTGCTGTTTGGAATGGGAGAGGGGGGTGGCCAGAAGGGAAGTACATTTCCGTGATCTGTCTATGAATAATGTCAAAATGTCCTCCATGTTGATCATGTCTAAGAAACCTGCATTTAATTAACATTTCTAAAAAAGCCTCAATTTTTTGTGTCCTCCATTTTTATAAAATGTGTCCTACATTTGAAAATGTTGTCCTGCATTTGTCCTACATTTGTCCCGGTCTGGAGTCCTCACTTATGGCAACCCTACATGTATGGAACCTTATTTTTCATACTGAGTGAGCTTCCTGGTTAATGACATTGTTCTTTTGCTGCTGCAGGTGGACATCACTGTTTTCTGGATGTTTAAAAATTGAGAAGTACTGTATAGCTTCTTTTGGAAGTCCTAAGAAATAACAGAATTTATGTATTAGTTTGCATTGCATTTCCAGTGAGTTTTTAAAGCAACTTCTTTGTAAATGCTTTGCGTTGATGGAATGAGATAGTCTAACTTGGATAAAGTTCCACATTGTTCTGTTGGCTGTTTCCAATCATCCAGTCCAAATTTCATCCAGGAATCCATGCTGGCATGCAAACAGTATGAATTATTCATGTATAGGGAAACAGAGAAAATCTAGAAAAAAGGATTTGATGGTGATGACGGAAGGAGATGGGATATATACATATTTAGTAAACTGCCCCGAGAAAAAAAGTCAGAGGCTACAGAAGGCTTAATAATATCCTAAATGTAGATTTTCCCACATTACGACTGAGTTTGCCAACATTTCCTTTGGAGCCTTGCTCAAGGAGTCACTAAATAAGAGCTTTGCTATGACTGTTTAGTTTTGACTCCATGTATGACTTCCTAAACCGTAATTTCAGAAGATCTTAATTATGAAAGCCTCAACAGTCTAATTTGTGGTAACTAGAGAGGCACTGGGTGTCTGCCCTTGACAGGTTTCATCCCATGCGGTTCATCATGGCTTTGATGGTATTAAAAACTAGAAAGGGATAGTGCGAAATGACTTACAGTGTCACTATGCAACATTACTTTTCAATATGGCTTGCTTCTCTTGACTTAGGCTGTGATAAAAAGAAATTGTTTCACAAACCAAATTTATAAGACATAGGTATATATCTAGTCTGAGAGTATATCACATTGAGTTTCATGTGATTTTCTTGCAAGTAATATGTCTACTTATCAGGTCTAAAGCTCCTTATACAGTACAGATGGTCAGACACTAATTACAAATAAAGCCTCCATTCTGAACTGATGGGCTGAACACTTTCAAAATCTCTTCATTGCCAACCAAGTAGTCCAAGACTCAGCTATTCACATATGACACAACAACCGATGAAAAATGAATTTTTACATAGCTTCCACTTTGGAAGAGACTCTTAAGGCCATACAGCAGATGAAAAACAGCAAGGCAGCCGGGATTGATGGAATTCCACCTGAAGCTTGGAACATGGAGGTCATGTACTCCATGCTAAACTCCACGAGCTCCTTGTGAGTTGCTGGGAAAATGGTGAACTGCCATCAGATCTCTGAGATGCAGTCTCATCACCCTATATAAGAAAAAGAGCAAAATCCGATTGCTCAAACTATTGAGTATAACACTGCTCTCCATTGCTGGAAAAATCCTTGCAAGGATACTCTTGAACAGATTAGTTCCTGCTATTGCAGAAGAACTTCTTCCTGAAAGCCAATGCGGCTTTAGAGTTATCAGAGCACTACAGATATGGTATTTGCCCTTAGACACTGCAAGAGAATGTAGAGAGCAGAACAAGGACTCTATGTAACATTTGTCGACCTCACCAAAGCCTTCGACACTATGATAGAAAAGGTCTGTGGCAGATCCTGGAATGACTAGGATGTCCCCCTAAATTCCTTAAATGATTATCTTGCTACATGAAGGCCAGCACAATCAGTCACGATATGGCGTGTTCTTTCAGAGCCCTTTCTTAAACTAATGGAGTGAAACAGGTTGTGTACTCGCTCCACTCTATTTACAATCTTCTTCAGCATGATGCTTCAAGGGCTACGGCAGATCTCGAAGAAGACGACGGCATTTATATACGCTACTGTTCTGATGGTCTTGTTTAACTTAAGCCTCTGAGGGCTCGCACTAAGACTCTAAACTATCTAGTCCTAGCTGCTTTTCGCTAATAATGATGCCCTTGTTGCCCATACAGAAGCAGCTCTGCAGACGCCTAACATCCTGCTTTGCAAGAGCTGCAGAACTGTTTGGGCTGGAAGTCAGTCTGAAGTTTTCCACCAGCCGTCGCTAGGGAAGAACCCTACCATCCTCATGTCCACTGTTGGCAAATCTGTGCTTAAGTCCATTCAGCAGTTAACGTACCTGGGAAGCATCATCTCCGCAGATGCCAAGATTGTCTATTTCTTTTATGTGTCTGAAACATGGGTCACCTATTGCCAACATCTACGACTCCTTGAATGCTTTCATCAGTCGTTTATGCACTTCTAATATACACTGGACTGACTATGTGACGAATGTTGCTGTCCTTGAGCAAGCAGGAGTCACCAGCATTGAGGCCATGCTATTGAGAATGCCGCTGTGCTAGGCAGGACAGGTTTCTAGGATGGAGGACCATCACCTCCCAAAATACTCTCACTGTGAACTCGCCACAGGTCAGCGTAGAGGGGTGCCCAAAAAAGAGATACAGGACTCCCTGAACACATATCTCAGGCTTGGCCAAATTGATCACCACAATGGTCCGTCCTGGCCTCACATCAGAAGGCATGGAGACACACTTACACGATGCTGACGCTTTTTTGAAACTCACGCCGAACGAGTCTCGAAGAGAAACAACAATGCAGAAAGTACCACAACTTGGAAATACACCCAGGAGACATGTTGCTGTGCTTTCTGCAACCGGACTTGTTTATCTCGGATCGGCCTTTTAGTCATCAACGCGCTTGTAGAAAGCGTGGGATGAATCCTTCCTGAATCTTCGTTCGCGAAGAAAAAGCCAGAGGAGAGAGGGGGGGGGAATATGTTCAATCGGCCTCTATATTACTATTTTTTTTATCCATGGATTCAATCATCCACGGTATGAAAATATTTTTTAAAAAATCCAAATTCCAAAAAGCAAGCCTTGATTTGCCCTTTTATTTTATGGGGGGCATCATTTTACTATGCCATTGTATTTAATGGGACTTGATATCTATGATTTTGTACATGGGGGATTCCTGGGTCCAAACCCCAGTGGATACCAAAGGCCCCACTTGAATATTTTACTGTGATTTTTTTGTGATTTATTTAAGGCTGCAATCCTGTGCACATGCATCTGGGATTAAATACTTTGGATAGCAATGGCACTGTGTAGTTTACATTTTTCTTTCCAAATACAGTACTTAAATAAAGACATAGTGTCATGCATTAAAAATACCCAAATAAACATGATTCATTAGTTACTGTTAAATGAATTCTGTGCTCCAATTCACTATTTCAGCTGAGTTTTTATCAGATGGCCTGAGTTCTTTATTTTTATTTTTTAAGCACTAGCTCACAGTCGGATACAGTTCTTTCTTTGGAGTGTTAGGAATACTGTACTGCATAAATTACAGGTAATCCAGAGATGTTTTATGTCTTACCTTTTAAAACCAGAGATCAGAAAGGTTGCCCAATGAAGTACATGATATGCCAAATTAAGTACCTATTCTCGACTCTATGTCGACCTCATGTATAAGTTGAGGGCAGCTTTGGGGGCCAAAATGTTGGATTTTCGTATGACGCATGATACATATGTTGGGTAAAATTTACAGCATGAAACAAAGTATTGAAACATGAGCAAAGGATGAAGCAAAGGAAAACTATGACAAAGAATTTCAAAATTCCAGCAGACATAAACTGTTTGTGCTCACCCTAAAGGCTGGATGGATAAGAGAGCGGGGTGGTCAGTGCTTCCAGGATAGATTACACTCTTGCCTTTCATCGGGGCATGGTTCCTTTTTTTATGAGTGAAAGCACAATGCTTAGATTGATCCATGGATAATCGACTCAGTTTTTTTGGGGTGAATTTTTGACTAAAATTTCTAGACTTAACCATAAATATATATAGTATAGGCCAGTATTTTGCCGACTAGCACTCAGCAAGAGAGATCCGATTGCAAGGTTTCTCTGCAAATCAAAAATTGCCTCTGTAATGTTAATGTTACAAGAGTAAAAAGTTAATGATTCATGGATGTGTATCTAAGATGACGAGATTAATTTAACATGAGTATGATCAAACCATGATCAAAGCATTTGCCTTTATGCTTCATATTACTTTGTTGTTTCACAAAATTTTAGCTCCTGCAATTTCAACTATCATTTTATCTCTGAGTTACTTCTTGGACTATAGGTGTAATCAGACCTATGCTTTTATGTTTGTTGAAATGAAAGTTCACTAAAATGCTTATGTACCTTAAACTTAAGCAAGACTGAAGTTTATTTCTCACTTCACTTTTTTGTATCCTGTGGTATTCGTTCAAGACATGCTGTCATATCTCCGGACACATGGCTGGTTCTGTCAGATGCTTGCATTGCAGAGCCTCTCCATGCAAAACATAGCATGAATTCAGGCACATATAGACCGGCACCTGAATTTAGAGTTAAATTCTGTTGGAGTTCCCCAGGCTCTGTTCTGGGTCCCCTTCTGTTTTCTCTCTACGCGCTGTACTTGGTAAACTCATTCGCTCTTTTGGTTTTTCCTACCATCTGTATGCCGATGACATCCAGTTGTATCTTTCCACCCCTGACCTTTCTCCAAGGCTTGACACAAGTTTCATCATGTCTCACAGCTGTCTTGCAGTGGTGCGCCATCGCGTTTTAAACCCAACATGTCCAAGACGGAGCTTCTTGTCTTTCCTCCTAAGCCCACCCTTCAACACTCCTTTTCTGTCTCTGTGGACAACATTTCTATTCACCATCCACGCAAGCCCGCAGTCTTGGTTTTATCTTTGACTCTTCTCTGTCGTGTATCTCTCAGATCCAGACCACAGCCAGCTTGTAGAATCTCCTTTGTACTATTGCCAAAATCCAACCATATCTCTCTGCCTCTACTGCCAGTCCTGATCTCACGACTTGATTTGTAACGTCCTCTGGCTGGGCTTCCTCACCTCTGTCCTTTAATTCTCTGTTCTCGTTCAGCTGCACGCTTATCACTTCCACCCACCGCTCTGACCACATCTCTCCTGTGTTGCATCCCTTCACTGGCTCCCCCTCCCTTTCCACATTCAGTAAGCTCCTGCTGTTGACATTTAAAGCCCTCCATGGCTGGCCCCTCCTTATTATCAGACCTTCTTCTCTTCACTTCCCACCACGGGCCCCCGTTCTGGTAGTCAGGTCTACTGTCTCAGCCCGGATTTCCTCTTCCCCATCCCCGGATTCGCCCATTTTCACTTGCCTGCCCCTCACTCCTGAACCTTCTCCCCCACAACAAGGCCTCTCTTCTTTAACCAGCTTCAAATGGAGCTGAAGACTATCCTGTTCGA
>NC_056525.1:101505016-101505615 GCF_019175285.1 Sceloporus undulatus | reverse complement strand
TGGTATATATGTCTTGCAAAAGGCATTACTTTCCAGGTTACAGTGAGCAAAGAAAAAAAGGCCATCAATCGTTCCTGTTTCACTGGGAGTCTCAATGCCTCATCTTTTAAATGTATACCACTCAGTATTCTTGTAATTCTTTATCACAGGATCGTTTCTGAGGCCCTAAACACCTTTCCTTGTAATATGCAAATTACTCCCGAAGCTGACCAATGGGAAAGAAGCAATCAGCCCTCCACCTGGGTTGGTTTTCAATGGCTTGGAAGGAAGAGATTTTGCCTTGCTTGTGAATAGGAAGGGCTTTGGGATAGCAAAAGGCTGCAGAAATAGTTTGACCCTCCCCCTATACATCCATGGCTCAGTGCTATGGGATTCTGGGAATTGTAGTTTCTTGTGGCACCAGAGCCCTTTTGACAAAAGGAAGCTGAATGGTCCACAGAGGTGGCATAGCCTGGCGGCAGAGCCTCTTGCCAGCAGTCTTCGGTGGAAGAGAGGAGGCTGATGGTCCTGGCCACTTCCCTCGGCTCCCTCCCTCCCTCCCTCCCTCCCTCATCCTCCTCCTCCTCTCAGAGTAGTCACAGCCAAGATGAGCTTCTCAT
>NC_056525.1:101504661-101504916 GCF_019175285.1 Sceloporus undulatus | reverse complement strand
TTTTGACAAAAGGAAGCTGAATGGTCCACAGAGGTGGCATAGCCTGGGGGCAGAGCCTCTTGCCAGCAGTCTTCGGTGGAAGAGAGGAGGCTGATGGTCCTGGCCACTTCCCTCGGCTCCCTCCCTCCCTCCCTCCCTCATCCTCCTCCTCCTCTCAGAGTAGTCACAGCCAAGATGAGCTTCTCATTCACTTTCCCTGGCTTTTCTCCCCCCCCCCCCGCACTTTGAGACCCCTTTAACTGCCAAAGCTCAATG
>NC_056525.1:101450795-101504261 GCF_019175285.1 Sceloporus undulatus | reverse complement strand
GGGGGGTGGCCAGAAAGGGAAGTACATTTCCGTGATCTGTCTATGAATAATGTCAAAATGTCCTCCATGTTGATCATGTCTAAGAAACATGCATTTATATTAACATTTCTAAAAAAGCCTCAATTTTTTGTGTGTCCTCCATTTTTATAAAATGTGTCCTACATTTGAAAATGTTGTCCTGCATTTGTCCTACATTTGTCCCGGTCTGGAGGTCCTCACTTATGGCAACCCTACATGTATGGAACCTTATTTTTCAGTACTGAGTGAGCTTCCTGGTTAATGACATTGTTCTTTTGCTGCTGCAGGTGGACATCACTGCTTTTCTGGAATGTTTAAAAATTAGAAGTACTGTATAGCTTCTTTTGGAAGTCCTAAGAAATAACAGAATTTATGTATTAGTTTGCATTGCATTTCCAGTGAGTTTTTAAAGCAACTTCTTTGTAAATGCTTTGCGTTGATGGAATGAGATAGTCTAACTTGGATAAAGTTCCACATTGTTCTGTTGGCTGTTTCCAATCATCCAAGTCCAAATTTCATCCAGGAATCCATGCTGGCATGCAAACAGTATGAATTATTCATGTATAGGGGAAACAGAAGAAATCTAAGAAAGAAAGGATTTGATGGTGATGACGGAAGGAGATGGGATATATACATATTTAGTAAACTGCCCAGAGAAAAAAAGTCAGAAGGCTACAGAAGGCTTAATAATATCCTAAATGTTAAGATTATTCCCACATTACAGACTGAGTTGCCAACATTTCCTTTGGAGCCTTGCTCAAGGAGTCACTAAATAAGAGCTTTGCTATGACTGTTTTAGTTTTGACTCCATGTATAGACTTCCTAAACCGTAATTTCAGAAGATCTTAAATTATGAAAGCCTCAACAGTCTAAATTTGTGGTAACTAGAGAGGCACTGGGTGTCTGCCCTTGACAGGTTTCATCTCATGCAGGTTCATCATGGCTTTGATGGTATTAAAAACTAGAAAGGGATAGTGCAGAAATGACTTACAGTGTCACTATGCAACATTACTTTTCAATATGGCTTGCTTCTCTTGACTTAGGCTGTGATAAAAAGAAATTGTTTTCACAAACCAAATTTATAAGGACATAGGTATATATCTAGTCTGAGAGTATATCACATTGAGTTTCATGTGATTTTCTTGCAAGTAAATATGTCTACTTATCAGGTCTAAAGCTCCTTATACAGTACAGATGGCCAGACACTAATTACAAATAAAGCCTCCATTCTGAACTGATGGGCTGAACACTTTCAAAATCTCTTCATTGCCAACCAAGTAGTCCAAGACTCAGCTATTCAACATATGACACAACAACCGATGAAAAATGAATTTTACATAGCTTCCACTTTGGAAGAGACCCTTAAGGCCATACAGCAGATGAAAAACAGCAAGGCAGCCGGGATTGATGGAATTCCACCTGAAGCTTGGAAACATGGAGGTCATGTACTCCATGCTAAACTCCACGAGCTCCTTGTGAGTTGCTGGGAAAATGGTGAACTGCCATCAGATCTCTGAGATGCAGTCATCATCACCCTATATAAGAAAAAAGGAGCAAAATTCGATTGCTCAAACTATTGAGGTATAACACTGCTCTCCATTGCTGGAAAAATCCTTGCAAGGATACTCCTGAACAGATTAGTTCCTGCTATTGCAGAAGAACTTCTCCCTGAAAGCCAATGCGGCTTTAGAGTTAATCAGAGCACTACAGATATGGTATTTGCCCTTAGACAACTGCAAGAGAAATGTAGAGAGCAGAACAAAGGACTCTATGTAACATTTGTCGACCTCACCAAAGCCTTCGACACTACAGTGGTACCTCGGGATACGAAATACCCAGGTTACGAAATTTTCGGGATACGAAAAAATCCCATAGGGAATTATTGTTTCGGGTTACGAATGTTTTTTCGGGTTACGAAAAAACTTTTGGTGCTTTTTTCGGCTTTTTCGCACGGAATCGCGGCTTTTCCCCATTAGCGCCTATGGCAATTCGGCTTACGAAGGCTTTTCGGGTTACGAAAGCGGCCGCGTTACGAATTAATTTCGTAACCCGAGGCACCACTGTATGAGTAGAAAAGGTCTGTGGCAGATCCTGGAATGACTAGGATGTCCCCCTAAATTCCTTAAAATGATTATCTTGCTACATGAAGGCCAGCACAGTCAAGTCAGATATGGCGATGTTCTTTCAGAGCCCTTTCTTATAACTAATGGAGTGAAACAAGGTTGTGTACTCGCTCCAACTCTATTTACAATCTTCTTCAACATGATGTTTCAAAGGGCTACGGCAGATCTCGAAGAAGACGACGGCATTTATATACGCTACTGTTCTGATGGTAGCTTGTTTAACTTAAGCCGTCTGAGGGCTCGCACTAAGACTCTAAACTATCTAGTCCTTGAGCTGCTTTTCGCTAATAATGATGCCCTTGTTGCCCATACAGAAGCAGCTCTGCAGCGCCTAACATCCTGCTTTGCAAGAGCTGCAGAACTGTTTGGGCTGGAAGTCAGTCTGAAGTTTTCCACCAGCCGTCGCTACGGGAAGAACCCTACCATCCTCATGTCACTGTAGGCAAATCTGTGCTTAAGTCCATTCAGCAGTTAACGTACCTGGGAAGCATCATCTCCGCAGATGCCAAGATTGATAAAGAGATTGATCACAGATTAGCAAAGGCATATAGTGCGTTTGGAAGGCTTCATAAAAGAGTCTGGAGTAACAAACACTTGAAGCGAAGCACAAAAATCAGTGTGTATAGAGCCATTGTACTGTCTATTCTCTTTTATGTGTCTGAAACATGGGTCACCTATTGCCAACATCTACGACTCCTTGAATGCTTTCATCAGTACTGTTTATGCACAATTCTAAATATACACTGGACTGACTATGTGACAAATGTTGCTGTCCTTGAGCAAGCAGGAGTCACCAGCATTGAGGCCATGCTATTGAGAATGCAGCTGTGCTAGGCAGGACAGGTTTCTAGGATGGAGGACCATCACCTCCCAAAAATAATACTCTACTGTGAACTCGCCACAGGTCAGCGTAAGAGGGGTGCCCCAAAAAAGAGATACAAGGACTCCCTGAAACAATATCTCAGGCTTGGCCAAATTGATCACCAACAATGGTCCGCCCTGGCCTCACATCAGAAGGCATGGAGACGCACTATACACGATGCTGAAGACTTTTTTGAAAACTCACGCCGAACGAGTCTCGAAGAGAAACAACAATGCAGAAAGTACCACAACTTGGAAATATCACCCAAGGAGACATGTTGCTGTGCTTTCTGCAACCGGACTTGTTTATCTCGGATCGGCCTTTTAGTCATCAACGCGCTTGTAGAAAGCGTGGGATGAGTCCTTCCTGAATCTTCGTTCGCGAAGAAAAAGCCAGAGAGAGAGAGGGGGGGGGGAAATATGTTCAATCGGCCCTCTATATTACTTATTTTTTTTATCCATGGATTCAATCATCCACGGTATGAAAATATTTTTTAAAAAATCCAAATTCCAAAAAGCAAACCTTGATTTGCCATTTTATATGGGGGGCATCATTTTACTATGCCATTGTATTTAATGGGACTTGATATCTATGGATTTTGGTATCCATGGGGGATTCCTGGGTCCAAACCCCAGTGGATACCAAAGGCCCCACTGTAAATTATTTTACTGTGATTTGTTTTGTGATTTATTTAAGGCTGCAATCCTGTGCACATGCATCTGGGATTAAATAACTTTGGATAGCAATGGCACTGTGTAGTATACATATTTTTCTTTTCCAAATACTTAAATAAAGAACATAGTGATCATGCATTAAAAATCCCAAATAACATGATCATTAGTTACTGTTAAATGAATTCTGTGCTCCAATTCACTATTTCAGCTGAGTTTTTATCAGATGGCCTGAGTTCTTTATTTTTATTTTTTAAGCACTAGCTCACAGTCAGGGATACAGTTCTTTCTTTGGATGTTAGGGAATACTGTACTGCATAAATTACAGGTAATCCAGAGATGTTTTATGTCTTACCTTTTAAAACCAGAGATACAGAAAGGTTGCCAAATGAAGTACATGATATGCCAAATTAAGTACCATATATACTCGACTATATGTCGACCTCATGTATAAGTTGAGGGCAGCTTTGGGGGCCAAAATGTTGGATTTTCGTATGACGCATGGATACAGTATGTTGGGGTAAAATTTACAGGCATGAAACAAAGTATTGAAAACATGAAGCAAAGGATGAAGCAAAGGAAAACTATGACAAAGAATTTACAAAATTCCAGCAGACATAACTGTTTGTGCTCACACTAAAGGCTAGATGGATAAGAGAGCGGGGTGGGTCAGTGCTTCCAGGATAGATTACACTCTTGCCTTTCACTGGGGCATGGTTCCTTTTTTTATGAGTGAAAGCACAATGCTTAGATTGATCCATGGATAAATCGACTCAGTTTTTTTGGGGTGAATTTTTGACTAAAATTTCTAGACTTAACCATAAATATATATAGTAATAGGCCAGTATTTTTGCAGACTAGCACTCAGCAAGAGAGATCCGATTGCAAAGGTTTTCTCTGCAAATCAAATTGCATTCTGTAATGTTAATGTTACAAGAGTAAAAAGTTAATGATTCATGGATGTGTATCTAAGATGACGAGATTAATTTAACATGAGTATGATCAAACCATGATCAAAGCATTTGCCTTTATGCTTCATATTTACTTTGTTGTTTCACAAAATTTTTAGCTCCTGCAATTTCAACTACTTCATGTTATCTCTGAGTTACTTCTTGGACTATAGGTGTAATCAGACCTATGCTCTTTTATGTTTGTTGAAAATGAAAGTTCACTAAAATGCTTATGTACTTAAACTTAAGCAAGACTGAAGTTTATTTCTCACTTCACTTTTTTGTATCCTGTGGGTATTCGTTCAAGACATGCTGTCATATCTCCGGACACATGGCTGGTTCTGTCAGATGCTTGCATTGCAGAGCCTCTTCCAATGCAAAACATAGCATGAATTCAGGCACATATAGACAGGCACATGAATTTAGAGTTAAATTCTGTTGGAGTTCCCCAGGGCTCTGTTCTGGGTCCCCTTCTGTTTTCTCTCTACGCGCTGTACTTAGGTAAACTCATTCGCTCTTTTGGTTTTTCCTACCATCTGTATGCCGATGACATCCAGTTGTATCTTTCCACCCCTGACCTTTCTCCAAGGCTTGAACAGCAAGTTTCATCATGTCTCACAGCTGTCTTGCAGTGGATGCGCCATCGGCGTTTAAAGCTCAACATGTCCAAGACGGAGCTTCTTGTCTTTCCTCCTAAGCCCACCCTTCAACACTCCTTTTCTGTCTCTGTGGACAACATTTCTATTCAACCAGTCCAGCAAGCCCGCAGTCTTGGTTTTATCTTTGACTCTTCTCTGTCGTGTATCTCTCAGATCCAGACCACAGCCAAGGCTTGTAGATTCCTTTTGTACAATATTGCCAAAATCCAACCATATCTCTCTGCCTCTACTGCCAAGATCCTGATCTCACGACTTGATTACTGTAACGTCCTCCTGGCTGGGCTTCCTCACCTCTGTCCTTTAATCTCTGTTCAGCGTTCAGCTGCACGCATTATCACTTCCACCCACCGCTCTGACCACATCTCTCCTGTGTTGGCATCCCTTCACTGGCTCCCCCTCCCTTTCCACATTCAGTATAAGCTCCTGCTGTTGACATTTAAAGCCCTCCATGGGCTGGCCCCTCCTTACTTATCAGACCTTCTTTCTCTTCACCTTCCCACCAGGGCCCTCCGTTCTGGTAGTCAAGGTCTACTGTCTCAGCCCAGGATTTCCTCTGCCCCATCCCGGATTCGCCCATTTTCACTTGCTGCCCCTCACTCCTGGAACCTTCTTCCCCCACAAACAAGAGCCATCTCTTCTTTAACCAGCTTCAAAATGGAGCTGAAGACCATCCTGTTCAGAGAAACGTTCCCAGGCATTGCATAATTGTCACTTGCTATTTGATATTCTTTTGATGCCTGTTTTATCGAACCATTTTCTGTATTGCTATGTACTTTATATGTATTAGCCTACTACCCCCACCACCTTTCCCTTCTCTTTTTATGTCATGTCTTTTTAGATTGTAAGCCTGAGATAATAATATGCAAGACATGGCATGAATTCAGGCACATGTAGTGTGTTCTAAGAAAACCTATTCAGAGCTCAGAATATTGTTTTTTTAAAAAAACTAACCAGTTAGTTATTGCTTATTCCTGTAACTACTTTTTATTACTATACAGTAATTTGTTTTTAAAAATCCCTGAAAACAGTGTTACAGCTGTTCACAGTCAGTGGAGCTCTCTTGCAATAGAGGAAAGTTCTCTTTCTTTCTTTCTTTCTTTCTTTCTTCATTAAATTTGTTTTGCATTCTATAGCCTACCTAGGATATTGTACTGTCACAAAATACAATCAATGTAAGAAGTTTAAAACAATTTAAAACTTAAAACAATAAAAAACAAAACAGAATAAAAGGTGGGCATAGGCTTTGTCGACTTGGTTGTTTTACTCCAAGCTCACTATGTCCTGATTACCCAACACAGGGCCAAAATCCCAAATCAGGTCCGGAGCAGTCTTCATAACACCCTCACTTGATTTAGGCTCCCTCCCTCTAATAACCCCCATTTTAAAAAGTCACATTTTGCTGCATTTTTCGGGGGGTTTTCAATGATGATGTGTGGCAGCCTTTTCACTAACTATCCACATTCATTGCTCAGAGCCACTGCTGCTTGCATGGGTTGCTCAGAACAAGGCATCCAGTTTTGATAGCATGGCTGGATACCTTGTTCTGACCTAAGCAATAGAACTGGGTAGTGAATGGGGTCGACATGGAAATACTGCCACCCTTTGGAGACTATCACATAGGGAGAAATCAGGGGATTAAAAAGGCATTTTCCCCAGGAAAGTTGTGCAATCATGGCAAAGATTTTCACATAGATCGTGATCTGAGAGGACTTATCCCGGGAAGAACCAGGAATGCTCCAGCAACAAACCATTCATGGGGAAATCCCATGAATGGTTTGTTGCTGGAGCATTCTTGGTTCTTCCCGGGATAAGTCCTCTTAGATCACAATATCTTCTGAAAATCTTTGCTGCAATTGCACGACTTTCCTGGGAAAATGCCTTTTTAATTTTCCCAGTGTGATAGTCTCCATTGTCTCTGTGGGAGGAGAGCAAATTAAGGGGTGAATCTGGGGGGAGTTTGAAGGCCAGAATACTCCAGAGGCAGACCGGCATATTCTGGCAAGTGTAGAAAAGCCCTGAATTGAGAAGATGACCAGGCTGAAACAGTTTAAAGACCTTGAGCCTGTATGTTCGGAAATAAATCCCTTAGTTCCCAAGGGCCTTAAAACAAAGACATGCTTTTACTTGGTGCCAGAGTTAAGCCAGTGTTGGTGCCAATCAGGCCACCAATGGGACTGATTCCACAGAGAGGATGTCACAATTGGGTGCCATACCTGTTCTCCTTTCATCAACAGACAAAGAGGCACCCATTGAGATAGACTGTTGATAACTCTGAAGGACAGGGTATATAAATGGGTGGTCATTGCTACAAAATGAGTTCAGAGTGCAAAAGTAGTTTGCATTGAATGAACTCAGCAGGGGGAGAGGAGAAACCAGGTGGAATCTTGCCCTTCCAGTAGACTCAAGTGAAAGCAAAGTTCTGCAGCCTCTCCTAGGTTGTATGTTCTTCCTCATTGGTAGGTTTTGCCATCTTGACCACATTCTGATGCTGCTTGGCCACATGTGTCCTGGTTTTCATCTGTGAAACGTTGGAGGGTATTTGGTTACTATTGGCAGTTGCAAATCAGCATTAGTGAGACATCTAGGGGTAATGTCCATTTGTAATTTGCCAGCTGCTTTAAGACTGTCCACAAAGGCACTCATAAGCAGGTGATAACCACTCTAAATCAGAGATCTGAGAGACAGTCCACACAGAGTATTGGAACTGGCACAGAACACAATGTTGCCATTGCAATGCAACAGCTGCGGTTACTATTAAGCCCTTGCCAGAGGAAGTAACTTTTTAATGAGGTCCTTCCTGTTTACCCCATGACTTTGGTCAATCTGAGCAGTGCTTCAAAGGGCCTGGTGCTGTTCTATGTAGCATTTGCTAATAATGTGGAGTTTTTCACCAGAGTGGATTATCTTTCTTTTGCCCAGGTCATAGGAAAGCATTGAGAATATGTGTGACAATGAGATGAAAGCAGCATGCTGTTGGTGGTGAGAAATGTGGAGTGATGGTGTTTAAACCAGCTTCCTGCTGACTACATGAGCCTTTACAGCAGTTTGGGTGGCTCTGATGTAATTATTAATCATGTACTTAAGAATTTGTATGGAGGAGGAGCTGGGCGAGGAGGTGGAACTACTTCAATAGAAATTCTGGCATGCATTTTGCTTAAATGTAGCAGAAGCAAGTCAAAAAGTAAGGACATTGTGTCTGTGAAGAACGTGCTGCATGTACTTCCCCCCTGTGAATAACAATAGAGCAAGTTGATTTTGCCATGGGAAGGACCTAGTGAGGCATTATTTACAGAACAACCTGGAGTTCTTAGAATAAGGTAGAACAATGTCCCTCACTGATGCAAAATTGTGACTCCTCTAAAAAAGAGCCTAAAGACCAGGTAGCCCATCTAGATTCAGTTTCACTGACTGTATAACTGAGTAACTTCAGAGGCCCCAAAGAGAGGTAAAAATATTTGGGTGACTTGATCCTGAAGGAAAGCCCTTGACAAATTCACACATACTGTCTGTACTCATGTATAAGTTTAAAAATTTTAGTCAAAAATTGACTCCCCAAAACTGAGTTGACTTATCCATGGGTCAATGTAAGTACTATACTTTAACTTTTACTTAAAAAGGAATCATTCCCTGGTGAAAGGCAAGAGCATAATCTGTACTGGAAATACTGACCCCCCTCTATTCTCGTATCCATCCAGATTTTAGGGTGAGCACAAACAGTTATGTTTGCTAGAATTTTTTAGGTACTTTGGAATTGGTTTCCTTTGCTTCATCCTTTACATCCTTTGTTAAATGCCCTTAAGTTTTCATTCGACTTACCCACGAGTCATATTAAAATCCATAATTTTGGCCCCAAAACCTTCCCTTGACTTATACACACAGTCAACAGTTGAGTATATATGCTAAGCGGTTCAATCTGTGAATCTCTCAGCACTGGGTTGTCCAAGGCCTCCTTTTTTTCTGTTTGTTTTCCCTAGTAGACTGTGTAATTGGGTTGCCTAATACTGCTGAGGGATCCTCTCTCTTTAGATGACTTCACAGTCCATTGTTTAAGTAAGAAAGTGCCTTGATATTCTCTCCTCTTTAATTGTCAGACTCTCTGATTCACTAACAGGGGGATTAATTCTTCATGTACTTGCTAGCTTACCATTGACAGGAACAAGTCAAAGAGGACAGGACCAGACTGGTAAGTATGAGTAATAAACAGGCTATTTGTATAGCTGTAACAAAAAGGGAGGAACATGGTGAGTTCTTTAGTTTACAGATGTGATTTCATACAGTGATATGGAACAGTCTTCATTATATTCATTGTGGCAGGGCTTGTTTCTGCTCCCCAAAATGAGAACATACCTTATTCAAAGGATTGCCTTCAAGGAAAGCAACATGCTGCTGTTTTACAAAGCTTTTCATCAAGATTTAACATTACATTACAGGTTGTTAGCAACTTGTGGCACCATCTTTTTTACTGATTTTTAAATTTATGTTCGTTCGTAGACCTAAATATATCTCTGGATGCCTGTAATACATGCTGCAGAGAAGGGGATTACTGTGCTGTTGTATTGAACACATTTTCAGCAAATACCCTTCAATGTCCAAATTCGCAAGGACAAATCCTCCGTCATCCCACTTTGTCATCTACTTTTAAAACATCCCAGTTTCCTCATCCCACTTTCCCCATTTATCTTCAGTTTACTTCAGTTGCTGTGAACAGAATTCAAAGGGAAAAGTAGTCTGTACTTGTGGTCTCTTCCAACTCTATGATTCTATGATTCTATGATCCATGAACTCATCAGGAGTTGCTCTTCCCTGCAGGCTCAGGCAAAAGCAAACTGTTCCGGTCTTTCCTGGGTTGTGTGTTCTTTCTCATTACTAACTTTGGCCATGTTGGCCACACTGTATTGTTTCTCGACTCTGTTTTCATTTGTGAAGTTTTGGAGGGTATGTTAGCAAGGAATTCCCAGAGACTTCTGCGTCATGCACTTTTGAATATAAATAAGTCTTCTATCACAGGACACTGTTTGTTATTGCTTGCCATGCAAATTATATAGAACTAATATAAACATAACAAACAAGACTACAAAGTAAAATACCGAGAGTCTGTGAACACCTAGAAGGCAATTCCATAATCACAAAAAGTCAACATGAGTTTCACAGAAACAAGTCATGCCAGACAAATCTAATCTCTTTTTTTTATAAAATTACCCATTTGGTAGATGAAGGGAAGGATATGGATATAGTATATCTTGATTTCAGTAAGGCCTTTAGCAAGGTTTCCCATGACATTCTTGCAAACAAGCTTGTAAAATGTGGGCTAGACAAAATAACTGTTACATGGATTAGTAATTAGTTGACTGGCCGAAGCCAAAGGGTGCTCAACAATGGCTCCTTTTCATCCTGGAGAGAAGTGACCAGTGGGGTCCCACGGGGCTCTGTTCTGGGCCCAGTGCTATTCAACATTCTTTATCAATGACATGGAGGACAAAATTGGGGCATACTTATCAAATTTGCAGATGACACCAAATTAGGAGGAATAGCTAATACCCCTGAGGACAGGATCAAAATTCAAAATGACCTGAATAGATTAGAAAGCTGGGCCTAAGCTAAGAAAATGAAATTCAACATGGAGAAATGTAAGGTACTGCTCTTAAGTAGAAAAAATGAAATGCACAGATATAGGATGGGGGACACCAGCCTAAACGAGACTACGTGTGAAAGGGATGTGGGAGTTCAAGTAGACCACAAGTTGAACATGAGTCAACAGTGCGGGGGGGGGGATTCTAAGCTTCATTACTTTGTAGAGATGATACTTAGAATAATTATAATTGGGAAGATGATGATGATGATGATTTTATTCCTTACCTGCCTCTCCTCAAGGCAGGTTACAGCATAGATTAATATACAATGTATAACTGACCATTAAACACATACATTAAAATACATAAACATGGGATTAAAATGAACATTGCACATTGAAATCACCCAAATGAAAAAAATACCAATTTAAAATTTATAGTTTAAAATCACCTGGAAGGTTTAAACCTACCTTATCTATGCCATGGTTGTCCCCAAATCCCTTTCCCTCAGCAGGCCAATTAATCTTTTCTAAATAAGAAGCTTCTGATACCAAGAGAAGCTTCCCCGCCCAAAGTTTATTGCATGTGGTGGGAACAGTTTTCCTAGGAGAAAAGGGAAAAGGGGGAGAGACACAAGGACAGGAGAAGGCAGAGAAAGAGATTATTGGAAAAGAGATATATTTACCCTAAAATGAGTTTATATACTCTAAAATATGTTTAAACTTGAAAGGCTAAGCAACCTTGGTAGACAATCCTTCTCCAGATAGCTCATGGATGTGTAACATCCTTTGGAAGTGTTCCATAGCTAGTTTTAAAGAGATGCTTGTGATGTGTCTTGTGATGGCCTCTCTTTATCCTTGTGTATCTTCCTGTGTTGTGGTACCTAGAGAGGTAGTATTTCATATGGAGTTTCCACCCTGTTGTGCTTATGTCCTTCTTGGTGTTTAGGGGGGGGGGGGGGGGGGGGAGCCAGTGTGTTGTGGTTTGAGCACTGGGCTATGACACTGGAGACCAAGCTTAGAATCCCTGCTTGGCCATGGGAACTCATACAAGTCACACTCTCAGCTACACTCAGATGGTTAGACTAACTTTCTGAGAAAGTTAGTCTGACCATCAGCATATAGCATACATGGTGATGAGCTGGGGATATCTCTGTTTAAAATATTTAATTTAGGAAGCTATATGCTTAGATCAATTAATGGAGCATGCTTGCTGTGTCATCAAATAAACAAGCATACATACATAGAAATGAACTGGCTAGGCACCTGGCTGATCAAAACAGATACTGCCTCTTGACTGACAGACATTAGCAATTAAAAGGTCAAAATTTTCATTCAGTTTTTGTACTCAAACTGATTTCTAAAGTTTGCTTATAAAATTATTACACAAAAAGGCATCTTAGGCAGTTTACAGACTGTCATTTTAGGGCGGCCTGTACCCGCCCCTTTCCCCGCCAGATTGGGGCCTCAGCTGCCACAGCGGCAGCCTCTGAGGCCCCAATCCGCCACTTACCAGGCTGCAGGGAAGCGGCAAAAGGCTGCTTCCCCGCAGCCTGGAAAGGGGTGTCCTTGGGGTTTCATGCCCCAAGGACACCCAACAGCGGCGGGGACGAAGAGAAAGGGGCCAATTGACCCCTTTCTCATTTGTGTCGCTGGCGCAGCCGTGTAAAGGCTGCGCCCAGCGACACAAACCTGAAAGGTGCTCCATTTTGGAGTACCTTCCAGCACCGTGGAAAGGGCGCCCCAGGTGTCCAAACGCGGCGCCAGGACGTCACTTCCACGCCACTCCGTTTGGAGGCAGCGCGGTCATGACGTCCCAATGGCGGCGCCCATGTAGAATGGGCGCCACCATTTTGTACGTACTAGGTACATTCTAGGGGTAGGGCATCCGGAAAGGATGCACTTTCCTAACCCTAGTTCGTATCTAGTACATACTTTTTGCGCGTCTGGAACACGCCATAGTTCTTTTAACTGAGGACTTTATCACACAGGGGAAAATCGGGAGTTTAAACAGGCATTTTCCAGGGACAGTTGCATGGTTGCGGTTAAGATCTTCACACACACCACGATTAGAGAAGACTTATCCTGGGAATAACTGGAATAACGAGATTTCCCTGTGAATGATTTGTCACTGGAGCATTCCTGGTTCATCCCGGGATAAGTCTTCTCTAATCGCAATGCTGTTAAAATCTTAGCTGTGATTGTGTAACTGTCGCTGGAAAATGCCTGTTTAAATCCAGATTTTTTCCTGTTTGATAAAGTCCTGAATGTGGAGTTAGGTACATAGCTTGCTTATATGCTGTTAAATAAAGGTTTAATCTGGTATATTAACATTAAATCCACAGTTAAGTCCATAATTTTGCACTTAAAACCTGCTTGCATTCTGTAATGGGAGTAGACTGCATGTATATGAAGGGGTTTAGGTTGCCAGCTTCATGGAACAGGTACAGTTGCATACTTTTTTTGATGGGGTTTGATGTTAATATTATTTCTTTGAGTAGATGTCCACCTCAGGGCGATTGCAAACAAGAAGAAAATTAAAACCCACTTGTTTTAACTTTGGTATGCAAAGGGATCTTGTAGCAACCTTGAGACTGAAAGATAGAAGTTGGTGGCATGAGCTTTTGTAGACTTGAGGAAGTAGGCTTAAGTCTATGAAGCCTCATGCTACCAACTTCTGTCTTTCAGTTAGTCTCAAAGGTGCTGCCAGATCCCTCTGAATACTGATTTTCCAGACTAGCACAACTGTGTCTTTGAATTCTACCACCATGTTTTAACTTTTGTTTCTCATCTTTTTCCCCTCCCAGGATGCAATTCCCTACTTCAGGATGAATGAATGCCACTATGATAAACGCATGGACTTCTTTTATAATAGAAGTAATGCAGCCACAGCAGATGAATGGTCAGGGACATCTCTTGTCATTGTTTTATGCTTCGGGACATTTTTTTGCCTCTTTATTTTCCTTTCAAATTCACTGGTCATTGCGGCTGTGGTCAAAAACAAGAAATTTCACTTCCCCTTCTACTATTTGTTAGCCAATCTAGCAGCTGCGGACTTTTTTGCTGGCATTGCCTACGTGTTCTTGATGTTCAACACTGGCCCAGTCTCTAAAACATTAACTGTCAATAGGTGGTTTTTGCGCCAGGGACTTCTGGACACCAGCCTGACAGCTTCTCTGGCCAATTTGTTAGTCATTGCTGTTGAGCGACACATGTCTGTTGTGCGGATGAGGGTTCACAGTAACCTCACAAAGAAGAGGGTCACTTTTTTTATTCTGTTGATCTGGGCCATAGCTATTTTCATGGGTGCGGTGCCCACATTGGGATGGAACTGTCTTTGTGACATTTCATCCTGCTCTTCCTTGGCTCCTATTTATAGTAGGAGTTACTTGATATTTTGGACAGTCTCCAACCTGGGAGTTTTCTTCATCATGGTGGTGGTGTACATAAGAATCTACATGTATGTCCAGAGGAAAACCAACGTTTTGTCTCCACACACTAGTGGATCCATCAGCCGCAGGAGAACTCCAATGAGGCTTATGAAGACAGTCATGGCGGTGTTAGGTAAGAGGATATGCATAGTTGGGCTCATGTATCACTATCCATCTTAAGACACATGGTGTCTGCTGGATGTGTCTTCTATGGTAATACATTCCCATTTCTGTTTGTTATACTGTTTTCTGATGCTTAGATCCCACTCAGTCATCTTCTGATATATCGTCTGATGGGCATCCCAGAAAGATGGTTCTTAGTAGAACCTATTTGTTTTTTACTTGTGTTCATCTTTGCATGCACAGCTATACTTGTGGCACTCTTGGAGGACTGCTTACAGACAATGATCTATCACAAGACTTTGCATGGCAACTTTGTAGTTGCTTGTGAATTACAACAAGTTTTAATTTATTTAGATCTTCCTTTATATTGTAAGCTGCCTTGAGTTCCATTTGGGAGAAGTGCAGGAAGGAAATCAAATAAAGAAATCTATGAAGTGCCTTTCTAGTCAATCCTTTTTATACAAAAAGTGGAGGCATTCACTTGAAAGAAATTTGTATTTACAGCTTGGTGCCAAACTGGAAATGTGTAATCCAAGACTCTGCTTTGTGCATCCTTTCTCTGTGAGAACTCTGGTATTCATAATGCATTATTCCACATCTTACCATCCTTAGTTTGCTGTGAATCAGTGGCAGTTATTTAGAGGTGTGGGATACACTGGTTTGGCACATGGGGACCAGAAATAACAGCAAAATATGGTTATACTCTCATGCCACAACAGCATTGGCACTAAAAACAAATTTCGTAAGAAAAGGAAAGCACCAGACACATACTCTCAAGAAGCAGTAAGCCACTTATGGAAATAGCTGTCACATGACAGAAAAATTGAGGTTATAGCCTGGATAGCCAGATCATAGTGGTTGTGGTAAGAATTGTCTTTAAGCAGATAAGGTTTTGTTAGCTGGAGGGAAGTTTATGAATTCTATCCATAATGTCATCAGCAAATAATATTTGAGTAAAGATGGGCTGGGCTGGGTGGGCTGGAATGGAGTGATAAACATTTCTGTGGGCTAGTAACTTTTATGTACTACTTGCCTGATTAAAATACCGGAATGAGCTCCACACTCACCTTAAAAGGGGATTGTCCACATTTCCTTTTGTGAAGCTTCTCTCTTGTTTTTAGAAGGCTGTACATTAAACACCAACACAAGATTTGATTAAAATTGGGGAATAAGAGGGTGTGGTTTGAGGATTTCCTTAAACCCTTGCATCTGTACAATTTTATCTGAATACTGATAAATACAAGTGAAACTGTAGTACCTTTTCTTCTTCTCCCCACTCTTGTTTACAAAGAACCACCAAACGCAGTGTGCAAACAAGAATCAAGGAACACGAGAGACACTGCAGATTGGGCCAGCCAGAAAAATCAGCAGTAGCAGAACATGCCACAAACCATGCTGAGCATAAAATACTGTTTGAAAACACTGAAATTCTTTACCATGCCAACCACTACCATGCCAGGATGCACAGGGAAGTCATTGAAATCCATAAACATCTGGATAATTTCAACCGGAAAGAAGAAACCCTTAAAATGAATAAAATTTGGCTACCAGTCCTGAAGAATAGCAAAATGAGGTCTCAGCAAATGCAGATGGGAAACCACTCAGAGTCAGGGGCTTTCCCAGCAGATAATGATCACCAATTAACAGACACTAATCCTCTTTTGCATTAGCCTCCCAGCCTGAGGCCTGCCATCAGCAACAGAACAATACACATGCAAATCAGGCAAGCATTCTCTGAAGATGCCAGCCACAGATGCTGGCGAAACATCAGGAAGAAACTCTTCTAGAACATGGCCACATAGCCCGAAAAACCCACAAAAAACGGTGGTTACTGGCTTTAGGATTAGTCTCTGAATATTTATGAAACTGTCCATCTTTCATTCATACTCCTCCTGAAGCTTTCCCTCCATTTCTCTTTATAAATCAGTCCTATGCATGAGTAAGTCACACACAGTTCAGTGGCAATTATACCCAGGTAAACTGTAGTAAGGGATTATGGCATGTGTGACTGGATTCTCACTTTACTCTTAATAGCCTTCAGATGGCCAGATAATATTAGGGGTGGGGACATCCCTTCTGATGCCAGTAGCTGCCGGCCAGCTCTCTGAGGAGATAATCTATCTCATGCATGCAGTGCCTTTTCCTGTTGAAGAAGATGCTGACAAAGTCCTCACTGAACTTTGTGGCTCATAATGCACTACTTGATTTATAGAATTCCCTGCTGGGAAAGATGGAGCCCCAGCTGAGCTTTATGCTTCAAGGAGCAATCTGTGAGCAATACAAATCTTGTCAGGTGTTGGCTTTGTTTCCTGTTTAGGAAGTGCAAGTGGAAGAAGCAAAGTGAAGCTGGGAATCTCTTCAACCATTTATCAGAAATAAGAGTGGGATTCCTCTATGCATTGCTCACTCACCCAAGTGAGGAGGGCATGTGATGCATAGTGGTTGGGACTGGAAGAGATTCTTCCTCAGACTGGGCAGGAAATTTCCTAGGGCTGGATAAGGTCTGGCACCTCGAGGTTGCCTCCCATGACATATAGGATTGCAACCATAGTCCTTATATTGCTCTGTACCTAGTGTTCAGTTACTGCTTGTATGCCCTTTGTCAAAATTGCAGGTGATCCAGCCTCATGGTGGAAGGATGCCTTATACAGGACATCTTTCCACAAATTCAGTGTCAGGCTTACATTGCCAGTTGAATGGGAGTATATAGTGATACAGTGCATTGACTTTTTTGTTTTTTAATGTTCTAGAATAGAGAAAATCCTTGGGCATGAGAAAATGAGTTGGTGTTCATAAATAGCAAGCACAGTGAAGGTCGGTGTGAAAGTCTTGTGGCTGCCTGTTAGACACTGAATAGCTTCTTTCATAATTTTGAATCTGCCAAGTACTGTGCTTTGCAGTACTGCCTTCTTGATTGGAGATAACAAAGAAGGCATTGCTCTGCCATGTGAGACATGATTCCTATTGCTATTGTAACAGTTCTGAGATAGCAGAAATACAGAGGCTGCCTCTGTTTTCCCAGCAAAAGTCTGCAGATGAAGCAAGTTTATCTGCCCAGTGCTATGCCCAAGGATACTGTTTCTTCACCCCCTTGACAACTGAACATGCTCTGGCAAAATTTAAACAGAGGGGAAATCAGAAGAAAAAATGCACCTACTAGTCCTGGCACAGTGAAATAGGCATCTAGTTATCTAGAAAGTAATGTTTCCATTGTGATCCACAGTCATTGTTTCACTAAGCTCCAAACCTGTTGTAGTAACAATAATCTACCACAGTCTGATTTTATTTAGCATATGGAAAATTGTGCCTGAGAAACAAAGCACATGGTTGTACAAATAAGACTCTGGGCTCCATTTCTGCCCCTCCACCAGTTTTGAAAACTAAAGAAATGCATCAGCATGGCAGGACATATGTCACATGTATAAACGATGCATGCAGTGAGTGCTGGATCATTGTTTTAATTTGGTACACAGCAGTTTCAAATGTTCCTAACTTGTCAGGATCTGTTAGATAAAAGAAAACAACTGAGTGTATCTTGGGAGTTTAAAATCCTTCCAAACCTCCCCCATTTTTTCTCTAGGTGGTTTTACATTTCTTTTCCTTGTTATTCTTGCCTGTTGGGGCATGCTAGGCAATAACACCACAGGATGCCAGTACCAGTATAGTCCAAGAGGAAGTGTTGCTTGCTTAAATTAAGCAAATTTATGGCATCTACTTAGTAATGGCATGAAAAACTATGGTTTTCCAAACAGGCAATATAGCCCATAGCTGAAAAAAAAGCTATGCCTCCCTGCCCCAATCTATAATACAAAGACTTGATTTAAAGCTTTTTAGTTCTAGAACTCTACTTCAGTGGTTAGCTGGAATAAGAGTGAGGAGTATTTTTGTTTCCTTTGTTGTTGAGAGAACCCAAATAAAATACCACATTTCTGGCATGTAAAAGAGAAGGACTTTTAGGACACAATTTTCAGAATACCCAGCAAGTGGGAAATTATATTTGGTAACACTGAACTATCATAGTACATGAGTTAAATGTATGTCATGCTAAGAGGCACTGTGACAAACAGATGTAGATGTTTTTGATGTGATGTGCTGTTAGGTTGGCTTTAGGACAGCCCTGTAAGCGAGACTCTTAAAGAGACCCGGGGCTCATTCCCATTTCTATTTAAAATGGTTTCCTATTTGCCTTCACCCTAGGTTGGTAAATCGATTCCAAAAGATCCATCGTTCCCACTATGAAAGTGGATCTTTTCATTATCCCTTTGTAATTGCTTCTTTTTCGGCACAATTGTCGTCCCCGCTACTTGCCTCACTATGAGCTGCCATCGGATCACCTGGGTAACTGCAAATAGTTGCAAAACCAATGAATCGAATCTTCTATCAAATCTGTTGTACTGTAGATTTCATCCTTTTGACTCTGGTCCAAACACATTCCAGAAATAATCCGGTTTGAGACCACTTTAACTGCCCTGGCTCAATGCTAGGGAATTCTGAGAACCAAATCTATTAGAGAGTTCTGGTGCCACAATAAACCCAGGATTCTTTACCACTGAGCCAGGGCAATTAAAGCAGTCTCAAACAGGATTATTTCTGCAGTGTGGTTTGGACCTCTGTCACTTAAAAGTGAGAGTTATAGATCTGAGCCAGCCTTTCTCTGCACAGACCAGTGGCCCAGATCCAGTTGCTAAACTAAAGTAGACTGACTGAATCAATTGTTAAATGGTGACTTAATATTTATGTAAATGTCATTGATTTAGTGGGTCTAACTTTAGTTGGGATTACTTGAGTTATTAAAAAAAATTAGTTGTACTACAAGCACCAAGACTCTAAACAGGCCTATTTTCTTCAGCAGTGTTGTTTAAACTGTGTGACAATAGGTGAATATATTTTCATGCATACACAGTGATATAGAAAACTTCAGTTGGATTTCTGCAGTCATTAAACAAACAGGAGGCTTGTCTGTTAGGAGAAAGTGGTTTCAATTCTATTTCTGAAAACTTCATTTCATGTAGGGACAGTTGGTTTTTATTACTTAGTTTTAAAATACTTGTCAAAGAACAAGTAGAATGACTACCTGATAAGCACACCCTTGATCAAATAAGCAGTACTAACAAGAATTGCAAAATGCCTCCAGGTAAATCCCCAATGCTCATAATCTACTGTTTCTTTCATGTGTGCTTCATAGCCTTTTGGTGGGAAAAGAAGGGCTGAGATGATGTATGAGAAATACTTTATTCAGCTAATGGTGAACACAAAGTATTTCTAATAACTTTGGTAAAACTGGGTAAGATTTGAAACAATTTACACTCTAATAACTTGTTTAGGAGAGCAGCAGCATTTTCTTTCAGGTTAGACGTCATCCCGATTGCTACTCAGATGTTTCTAATTCCTTCTTCTATTATGTTGGGAGATTACCATCTAGATGAGTTTCTTAAATGACTCTTTCCACTCTCTGGATCTACGCATTTTAGTGCCTGAAAAGTCACAATGCGTTCCATTTATCCCAAGAGATCCAATGCCCACCTTTCTGTTTTAAATGATTTGTTTTCTTCTTGTCAGCCATTGATTGATTTACTGTATATTGCCTGGTTGGTGAATGTTTCTCTTTAGCTTGTGCAAGAATTCGGTCCAGGTTACCTTCCTGATTTCCAAGAAAACAAGCCAGAAATGTTGATCATTATGTACTTTATGTTCCATTGGAAGACTGATATCTAGAGGAATGTTTGCTGTGTTTTGTTACCTTTTATAGAAATTATATTTACATCAGTGGAAATTATCATGTTTTCTAATCTCCTTGGACAGATGACAGATACCTGTATATACTCGACTATATGTCGACCTCATGTATAAGTCGAAGCAAGTTTTGGGGCAAAATTATGGATTTTGTTATGAACTGTGGATAAGTCAAAGGTAAAATTTAGAGGTATACAGCAAAGGATCTAAAGGATGAAGCAAAGCCAAACAATGTCAAAGAACTTACAAAATTCCAGCAGACATAACTCTTTGTGCTTACTCTTAAGACTGGATGGATGAAAGAGCAGAGGGGGTCAGTGCCTCACATATTATACTCTTGCTTTTCATCAATAGATGGTTTCTTCTTTTAAATAAGAGTTAAGATACAGTACTTACACTGACCCGTGGATAAGTCAGCTCATGTTTTTTGGGTCAGATTTTTGACCTAAATGTCTAGACTTATACATGAGTATATACAGTACATATGCCTGACCAAGGTAGGAGATAGTGGAGAAAATTAGATAACCTTGGATAACAACTACCCATGCTCAGTTCTGTTGATGTAATCTGTAATGTTTTGAGGTCCAAATGCCGTATGATGGGGTGAGCTCCTGTCATGAGTCCCAGCTTTTGCCATCCTAGAAGTTTGAAAGCAGATTTATTTTGGCATAAGCTTTTGGGTCTAGAGGATATTTCAACAGATGCATGATGTAATGTATCCATTGCACTGGAAGGGCTATTGTAAGCAGTGAAATGAATTTATTAGTTTTTTGCGGGAGTCTTTGGTGTTTTTCTGCATCAGACCAACATGGCCATATCACTCTGGAAAAGGAGAAAAATGAATTACATCTTCATACACATTTATTTTTGGCTTATGAAAATCACTGCAACTTGTAGTAGCTTAAGAAGTCCGTAAAATGTTATCAATAATATACATGTGTGCAACAAAACTGTAATGTGGAGTGCTCCCATTTCAGGATGCTAGATAGTTAGACATACCAGGATACTCCATTTCATATTTGTCGTACATCTTTTCATGCCCACTCTCCCTGTAAACACTTTTCTATAGTAATTGATGTGATCCTCATTGGCCAGTATTTGAAAGGGTACTTCATGGAGTGAGTGGAAGCAAAAGCTTTTTTGTTCTCCAACTTTAAGGTTTTTCTGAGCTGATACCTCCCTCTTGTGTTGTTTGTAGTACCTTTTTGCCTTTATAGAAATTGGCATTCTTTCCCTGAATATTTTGTGACAGAAGTGGCATAATCATATTGGGAAGTTTTGTTTAACCTTCATAGTTCAGTGGATGGTTAGACCAAGATCCTAATGTGCAATTTGGTAGCATAAACCAACACCCATGTAGATATGTGCTATGCGATTTTTATTGTTAATGATGACATTTGCATCTGATGGCTGAGATCCTGCATTGGAGATGTAGCCATAGAGACAAAACCTACCTCAAAACGTACCTGTTCATCACAGATGCCTGTTGATTGCATTCAGCTACAGGAAGAGAACTGGAACATCTCCATTCGTTCCCAACTCTTTTGCTCTGTCAGGATGGAGGCTGTGCATTTGGAATGGTAGAGTTGCAGGGGATTTCTGGTCATTTCATGCACAGTGACCATAAAAGTGGTTTGAGTGCTGCTGGACTCTGAACAACAGGGTTTGATTCCCCTGTCAGCCATGAAAATGTGCTGGCTGACTTGGGCAATTCACTTACTCTCAGGAAACCCTGTGATAGGTTTGCCCTGGGTGGTGGTGGTGGTAATGTTTTCCTGCATGGCAGGGGGTTGGACTTGATAACCCTTGAGGTCTCTCCAAATTCTATGATTCTATGATTAGGGAGATTGCTAAAAAGTCTGAAAGGCAGAAGAATCTGAGTTTCAAAAAGGAAAGCCTGTGTATCTCAAACCAGTCTAGACTTCACTCCAAATCTCAGAAATGAATTTTATGATTACGATCACGGTAATGCAGAAATGACTTAAAAACAGATAACAGCAATAAAGGCAGAAATGTGTGCATGTGCACCCACAAGTGCATGTGTGTGCATGCGTGTGCATGCGTGTCTCCAAGTTGCCTGTTGACCTATGGCAATCCCATGTATTTCATAGACAAGAAATACTCAAGCGGTGGTTTTGCCAGTTCCTTCCTCTGAAATATAGCCCTCAGCACCTGGTATTCATAGCAAGGTAATTACTGAACAAGATATCAGCTGGCACATCTGTCAATTTTCTTTTTTATCTCTGTATTGTCTCCATTGCACAACATGGAATGCTCAATGGCAATCAAATTGTTCAGGCTGTTGTTGAAATTCCACTGAATAAAGTGGTCAATTAAAGACATTGCCAAATAATCACAACAGGCCAAGAAAGCAAAATGATAAGTACAATGATTATATTTGCAAAACTACATTTCTATAGCTGTGAGCTATAGAAATTGCATAACATGAAAAGTACACTCACATTTGTACGAGAACATATTTGCATGTATCACATCAGTAGAATTCTGGCCCACATATACAGAAGCCTGACCTTCATGTCTGACTTGTTAAAGGAGTTTCTATACATCTTTGCTATTTTTTCTCTTAAAAAATTAAAGACGGAGTTCAACTGAGTTACTGATTCAGGTGTGTCTCTGGGGGTGTAGGCTGCACTAGGTGACACCCTGAGCTGGGAGGGTGACACTACTGTTCGCCAAACATCCATATTTTGCCATAAACAAGCTGTAGCATTTGTCTGCATCCCTTTAAAATGCTGGAGAGAGTGAGGAAAGGCTCAGTGGGAGGACGAAGGAGAGCATTTTTTAAAAATCAAAATTAAAATTTTTAAATGTTAAAATTTTCTTTGTTTTCTTTAAAAAAACATATCTTACAAAATTTTCACTTTAACCACACCATACATAAATATATTTAGGCTGTGTGTGTACAATAATGTAATTTAAAGGTGTAAATTGCATTTTGCTAGTTGTTTATATCACAACTATTCCCATTATGTACAGAGATATATGGGAATTACTATTTGTGAGTAACATTAGTACAAGAATTATTGCTAAGGATTCTGTACAGTATGGTGTGGGAAGAGGTCAATGGGAGGGGTGCCACCATGAGTTACTGCACTGGGGGATGCCAACCTAGTGATGCCACTGTACTGACTGGGGCATTCTGGGAGCTGTACACAAAAATGTAATTTCACCAGGCTGTGTTAAGTTTTTTGTCTAATTGAGCAAGGTGTTTCTTCAATTCTGCATGCAAATTACAGCTAGAGGAGCCTCCTAGCCAAAAAAAAAAAAAAAACCACAGAGACTTTTGAAAAGAAAGGATATGACATTCCAGGCAAGCCAGCACTTGACTTCAGTTTGCTAACCTGAAGAGTGCTTGGCAGGTCTGTCCTAACATGCCTATATGTGAACTTTTGAAAGCCTCCCCTCACTCACTCCCTCTATGAATTTACATAGCTCACATAGATGGTTGGGTGTTGTGCAAAGGAGCAGAGTGCCTGCTTAAAAAGTTTTAACTAGTGATTGAATATATTGAATACGGGAACTAATTTTTGGATCTGAAAAGCTTGCTGGCTGTTGGGAAAGGTGGAATTTTTGTATGCAAGTGAAAGTGAGATATGCTACAGCAATGGTACTCAAGCTTTTTGCCTTGAGACCTTCCTTTAAATGTACATGTGGGTATTGTGCCCCCCCACTCAATGTAGTTTATGAATAAAAATATTTTACTTATTTAGTATGCATATTTTAATTCACATGTTTATGTTTACAGTGGGACCTCGGTATCTGTGGACTTGCCATCTGCAGATATGAGCAGCTGCAAACAGCAAGCCTGGATTGTCCCCAACAGCTGCATGTGCACATGGCCATGCTGCCATTTGGGACAGCCCTGATGTGCCCAGTGGTGGCACGTGCACACTGCTTCACTGCCATTAGGGACAATGGGACTTCACCTGAAATTCTGTTGTCCCGAATGGGCAGCATAGCCGTGTGCACACATTGCTATTTTACACATTAAACATTTGAGAAGAGGAAAAGGGCGAATCAGAGCCTCAAAGTTGAACAGCTCTTGCACCCCCCCCCCCAGCATCCTGCCCCACTGTTTGATCCACAGAGAAAATCCTGTTGGGGCTGGACTGTAGCTATGACAGAGCACATGTTTGTCTCATAGAAGGTCCCAAAGTGGCTGACCCTACCATTGGGCAGATTGAGGCAACTGCCATGCAAGGTGGATCCTGTGGAAGACACAGTAGTGGCAAACATTGGAAGACAGAATGGCTAGTCCTTAATCCTGGATTCATTACCTGAATTTTTCTGTTGAAAGGATCAGACAGCTATGATGGACAAGGGCTTTGTTTGTCCAAGCAGATGGGAACTGCTGCCGGCCAAAGCTAGGTATAAGGCCACTTCCTTGGTTTCTGAACCACTAAGGGCACAGTTCCCAATCCTTCAACTGCCATGTAATTACTATGATCTTTTTATTCTGCACAATTATAGCACTATGATTCTACATTAATAATAATATATGTAGTTTATTTATACCTCCTGCCTCTCCCACGGATCGACACTTAGTACAATTTACAATCAATACAACAATAAAATACTAACACTGAATTTACCAAGAATTCCTATTCTCTAAAAATTACAATCCGTTCATTAGCCAACAATCAGAGACATTAACTGCTATGGCTGTATCCTATAATGCCTTACCAAACCACAATCCTGGGGATAGCAATTCCCAAAACTTTGGTCCTCCAGGTGTTTTGGAGTTCCACTCCCAGAAGCCCTAGCCAACTTGGCCAGCACTCAGGGATTCTGGCAGCTGAAGTTCAAAACATTTGGAGGACCAAAATTGGGGAACCACTGCACTAAAGTTCTCTGGCAGAGAATTTTAAGTACCTTTCCCTAAAGTGCAGTTCCCAGGATTCCTTAGGATATAGCCACAGCAGATAAAGTGAATCATAGTGCTATAACTGTGTACTGTGAAAGGGCCCCTGGTACTATAATGTTTGTGATATGGCAGGACCATTGTCTCATGTGCTTCTGAATGCAAGATAAATCATTTTAATCTTAGGAAAATCAAGCATGAGTACACCATTAGCACAGGAGTACTGTAAAATGTACTTGAACTTTTTTATTTTTAATAAGAATACATATAGTGACATACTGAAGCTATATATAATGGTGCAGGAGGAGGAGGATGCCTTGGGACTAAGCTCACTATCCTGAAACTGTTCAGTTGTGGATGGCTTCAGCATATCATTATATTTCTCCTCCGCTTTCCCATTTTGCTCATAGGTTAGATGGAGTGTGACAGAATGCCGCACTAACTAGGCCTTTGGTCTGGTTGAGCAAGGGTTATGTTCTTAAGTGGAAAATTAACCTCTAGGACATGCTTAGATCATTTATCTTTAAATCTGGTCTGGTCAAGGGATATGCAGCCCATCACAAGAATGTTTCCTCCTTGCTACAGGTTTATTTGTTGAAATATTTATTTGCAGACTTTAGGGGGGAGGGGGAAAGCACAGGTTTCAGAATGTAAGCTTTGGAGAGAGCAAGCAGCACTTCCTCTGTGCATCTTATATAGATGGCCTTCTGTACAAAGCTATAATTTTTCTATTTTTGTAAACTAGGCAGCAATTGTGGCTTGAGCTAAGCATATGCTGGTTGCAAGTAGGTTCTCTCTCCCCTCTTTTGCACAGAATGACAAACTGGCAGTGTTGGCATAGGAGGGTGGTACAATTCGGCTGTTTTTTTAAAAAAGTATTTATTGTGTTTTCTGGCTGTTGTCTTTTTAAATGTTGTAAGATAGGTTAGATAAGCGGAAATCATATTATAGTCAGCCCACCATATCCATTGATGTTTCATCCACAGTTTGAACATCTACTGCTTGCTTCTATTTAAAAGATGAGGGAGTTTATCACATGGGAGGAATTTCTCTTAATTTCGAATGAAAAGGAAGTGGGGCCAGAATGCATTCACATGAATTCGCTAATTCAGTGAATTTATGTGAATTCGAATTGTGTTCGAACTGACTTCCCATTGCCCGAAAATAGGTTGCCATTGCCCGAAATTGCATGTGGTAGTCTATCATGCAATAACGTGAAACCCCATGATTGCATTTGGATTGCCATTGGATTATAATTCCAATTTCCCTTGTCTGATAAACTCCATATAAATTCCAAACAGCAAACCTTGATTTTGCCATTTTATATAAGGGACACCATTTTACTACCACATTGTATTTAACTGGACTTGAACATTCACGAATTTTGGTATCCACAGGGTGGTGGTGGTCTGGAACCAAACTATTACCAAGGGCTCACTGTAAACAATATATTGTGTTAAAAACCGGTTTTTAAACATAGCCAGATTTTAACCTGGCAGGCACCTAAACAACATGAATGTTGGTGCCAGTCAGATCTCCAAGAGGAGAACATTCCACAGTTGGGATGCCACAGCTGAGAAAGCCACTTGCAAGTCCCGACAGTGTATCTCTCACTGATGGAACATGGAGAATCCCTCCCCCAGCAGATCTTAGTCCTCAGGTGGGTAAATGTGCGGAGAGGCACTCAAGTATCAAGGTCCCAAGCCATTTAGGGCTTTAAATGCCGCTCTGAATATAAACCGGAAATGTATTGACAGCCATTCAATAGATTGGCATTACATACTGTCTATGATACTCCAGTCAGCAGTTGAAATGCTGTGTTTTGGACTAACTGCAGCTTCCAAGTCTTCTTCAAGGGCAGCCTCATAAAGGGCACATTACCATAGTTTAATTGGGAGGTTACCATGAACTACTGTGGCTAGGTTTCCAATCTCCAGGAAGGACCATAGCTGGTGAAATAAACTCCTGGGTTAGTTTTTCTAACTTGCTGAGATGTGACTTATGTATTCTGACCAGTGTAACCATTCTGTCTTGTAGTCTTTTTCACAGAAAAGTCTAGGATGTGTCTCTAGTTCTGATACAGTATTGGAAGTGTGAATCATAGAATCATAGAGTTGGGGTCAGCCCCATGCCATAGCTTCACAGCCAGCTGTAGCACATAAGGAGGTACTGGGATGTCACAAATGGGTGCAGTGGGGAGGGAAGTTCCATCATTACAACACACATTCTCTAGTACAGTGTTATATTTAAGACAAGGATTAAGAGCAAGGTTGGCCCACCATATTTTAGACTGCCAGTGTTACAATCCTTCACCATTGGCTATGCTAGCTAGGGTCTGTTGTACCACCAGGAGGATCACAATTGTCCAACCCTAGCTAGGCCACGGTTTGCTGCTCTCTTTCTCCTATCTCCCTTTCCTCGTCTTTTTTTTTTTTGGGGGGGGGGGTCATCTTCACTACTTTGAAAAAAAAAAAAGGTAATGAGGGCAACTTCCTCTGGGTTTGTATGATGGAGTGAGGGAGAGTTCCAGCAACTACTGAGAAGAGGAAAAACCACACTGTTTGTCCTCAGAATACGGGGAGGGATTATGGAGAAAGTATCCTGAACCAAACAAAACAAGTTAGCAACTCCTTTCAGAATAGCATCTGATTACTTAGAATTGTATATAGTGATGATGCTTGGCTTGAATTTATATCTCTTGTAACATGTAAGCCATATAAGTCAATCAATAAAACATTGTTTGTTGCTTTTAATGGCGCTGAACAGAAGGGGTTAAACATAAAAGTAGCTTTGCGAATACTGTCAGAGAGTTTTGAAGGATGAAACTCAAAGGGAGGTTGGATCCTTTCCTGGCTGTTTTTGGGACTGGAGGTTTCAGATCAGGTTGGGTGCACTGCAGAGAAAGAGACACTGAAAATCATTTGCTGTGCTTGCATTTCCTTACTAACTTTGCCTGCCTCTTTTCTTTGCCCAAATTGTATTTCTCAGCGCTTATCAGAAGCTTTAAGTTACTGCAATGCTCGACATTTGAGAACAAAGGAAAATTTCAAGGGAGGATTTTTCATTTTTAAAATTATTTTTTAATTTTACAATACAAATTATTACACTTTCTTCATATAAATATATGCTTTAACACTTTACTTATTTTATACTAAATATCACCTCAGTGCACCTCTCCCCCGGAGCCATTCCCATCCATATACTCCAACCAAAACTTTAATTCATCTCGTTAAGGTAATTTTCTATCTTCTTTTCTTAATACATTTTCAATAAATTTTTTGAGAGAGGATTTTTATTGGCAGGCAATGACCCCCCCATTCACCCAATAGCTGGTTTGTGAGTGAAATATGCTCTCTGGGGCTCTGTGTTGTCTTAGCTATTGTGGGTCCATGGGCCCATGGGAAAATGTGATGCTCAGATATGATTTCTCATGCAAACGAAGTGTAGAAAGGGAGAGAATTCAAGTCGTAACAAAGCTCAGCCACCATGATATTCTATTGGTGAGCAATATTTTGTGTGGATGCACTACTGCTCTTTGACATTTTAGCCATATATATTCAGGTGAGACAGAATGCTTTTTGAAAATCTGCACTTAGATAACCCCAATCTTTGTATTTTATTTTTCTCTTCTCCCTTTCACAGGTGCCTTCGTTGTGTGTTGGACCCCCGGTCTTGTTGTTCTGCTTCTCGATGGCTTGAATTGCACTCGTTGTGAGGTTCAGAATGTGAAAAGGTGGTTTCTTCTCCTGGCTCTGCTGAATTCTGTCATGAATCCAATCATCTACTCTTTCAAAGACGATGAGATGTCAAGTACTATGAGGCACATGATCTGCTGTTCTTTCAGGGACAGAAACCAGGAGCGCCGGTCTTCCAGGATTCCCTCCACAGTTCTCAACAGGAGCACAGATTCTTCCAGCCAATACTTTGAAAATGGCATTGGCCAAGGGACTATCAGTAGTAAAGAAAATGCCTGAGTAACTTTGTTTCTCTTGAAGTTGTGAACTTCAGGAGGGAGTCATGTGCAATGACAGCAACTAGCTGGGACCTGCTTACCCTAAATTTCAGTGTTGAAACACTAGAAGACTATATTGTATGCGCCAAACCCCAAATCACAGGGCTACTTGACATCTTTGTAAATAATTACTAAAGGCAGAAAAAATGCACTTGAAGGAATGAAAAAGAATGGGAAGAGTGTTTCTTTAAAGTGTAGAAAAAGCACAACCTACATTGTGAAGTGCTCCTTCCTCAGAGGTGTAGTTATCACAAAGGTGGTTCACCTGTGTCTGGACTGTACCATTACAGACTCTTCTCTTCTTGTGACTGAATGCTTCTTCATTCAGGTGAGGGGGGATAGCACATAGCTAACTAGGGTGACAGGGAGAAGTGTTATGTACAGTTGGCCCTCTGTATCCACAGATTCTTTATCCATGGATTCAACCACTCATGGCTTGAAAATATTCGAAAAATATATAAAGAAACCTTGGTTTTTCCATTATATATAATTGACACCATTTCACTATGCCATTGTATTTAATGGGACTTGAACATTAAACGTCTTTTGGTATCTACAGGGGGTTATGGAACCAACTCCCAGTGGTTTTCTCCATATAGTGCTGTGGATCATTTCATCATGGGAGCTATCCCATGTTTGCAGTGCAAAACGACATAGTCCAGCAGGACAAGCCTTTGACAAAGGGAGGAAACCACTTCATGAGATGAACATGACCAGTAGGTGGATGGATAATTGTGGCAGCAGTCTATTGTTCCTGAACCTCCCAGACATTGTCTCTTGGAGGACATCCCTCACCCCTAAACTGGTCTCCTACCTTCAGGTGTAGTGAAGATTCTTACCCCATTGCCCTGTTGGCAGTCAAGTCAGTTTCTTTACATTGAATGGGGTGGGGGCTCCATATTGTCCTTCATAACGGGCAGCAACCTCAGTGAGAACCAACCCAGAGTTGATCTCTGGTTCCATGCATGTTTCCTTCAAAGTCCGTCCCATATTGCCAAAGTGATATGATTTCCAATTGAATGGTATGAATTGTTGCTTAATGTCCCATTTGAATTTGGTGGGACTTTTTTCTGGATGTAAACATTTATAGGATCAGGCTGTTCAGTTCTCTGCGGTGTACAATGTGCATGCTTCTACAATTAAACATTTTGATAAGTATTTTTCAGGACATAAGTATGTCTTGTTTCTTCGCATCCACTTTTTCCAGTGACAGTGTAATGGTTTCTAAGCATGCCATCTTTTCTTCTAAAGAGAAGGAGGAACATAATAAGTATCTAAAGTAAATTAAGAGCATGTGGTATGCTCCCTTTCTGCCAAATCACTCCATGCATCTGAAACTTTTGTGGCTTGTTAATATTCACAGACTTTTGCTCTTCCAAATCATCTGTAACCACTTGAATTGAAGGGCTGACTCTGCAGGTTTGTAGTGGAATATTTTCAAACCTCTAGTCTTATCTAACAACTGTTAAAAGACCATACCTTTGCAGTTAGTAGAGGACCATTGGAAGTTGGGTTAGCAATGTTGAACTTCTGAAAAAGTTGGGCTTTGAAAAAGTGTGAGTTTTAGAAAAGTATGTGGTTAATAATAACACTTTAAAAAAAACTAGGTAAGGATATCTGTGCACTTGTGGTTTACGGAGCAGGGATTTCTGAAAAGATCTCGCCAAAGGCATGAAATTGTACATAATTGTATACTTATCTATATGTTCATTTGCTTTGAAATCCTAATTCATACATATAGATTAATTTTCACATTGCGTTTTAAAGTGGTTTTATTTCCTGTGGACTGTGTGACATCAGGGGTATATTTACTGTGATGGTCCAATGCTTTAAATAAATGGTTTTTGTCTAAATGTTGGGATTATATTCAGACAGTGGAACTCTTCTGGAAGGAACAATGAGGGACTAAGGGCATCAGATGCCAATTGTGTTACTTGAAATCATTTTTTTTTAAAAAAAATTAATAACAGGTACCAGAGTGATTATTTTGTGGAGCTTGTGAAAGTATGTTTTAACCTTTGGTTGCTCACTGTATTTGAATTAAAAATCCCTATCTTTAACATGCTGCAGTTGAGCCCTTAAAAAAAATGTGCCCTCAGCATCAGTGGTGCCTGTAATTAAAGAGAGAGAGCATGGCATGGTTTTAAGTGACTCACTGTGCAGCATGTTATAGTTAGGCCCTGAGATTTTGGCCTCAAATATTTCTAGAAAATAAGACAGCAATTTGCTGCCTCTGCAGGAGAAGAAAAGTACCATTTTTTTAAAGTGTGTGTTTGTTTATTCAAGTGCATGAATGTTTTACCAGTAGATTATGCATTGTCTAGGTTTAGAAAATGACAGGGTCAAACCAGGCATTGAGTGAATATGTATTCCCTACATTTTTTCCCACACACAATGGGATTTCCTCAGAGATGTATGCCTTAACAGTCAGGCTTGTAAATTATGTCCCAGTGACTGAAGGCTAAACAAACATGCTAAGTGCAAAATTGATAGATTAGGTCAGTCATATCCCATCATGTAAAGATGTCTTTCATTACTTACAGGAAAACTCTTCAACAATCCTGCAAAACCTATTGTCTAGTATAACTTTGGCTGGTTACAAACCGCCACTTGGGATGTCCTCAGGACGTCCCAGTTTTAAAAAGGGGTGTCTCTTCCAGACGCCCCTGTTCCTGTTACGGACTCCGTCCGTAACAAATGGCGGCGGCCGTTCCACACGCTGTGCATCCGCACGTCGCGCAGCGCTAATGACATTGCGAGTGTGCCATTGGCGCCTCGCGGCGTCATGAGCGTGCGCCAGAAGAAGCTCCATTTTGGAGCTTCTTTTTTGCTCCGTAAGGGAGCCGCGCGGTTTGGCTGCGGCGGCTCCCTCACGGAGCAAACAGCAGCGCCGGGAGACCGACTCAAAGCAGCGGTTTGTAACGCCTCCCCGAGTCAGTAGATCAAGAATTAGAGAACGAGAGAGAGAAATGCACTTTGTCTTCCTGTAGGTACTCCACATGACAAACAAACAAAATCCCAGGGCTGCTTAGATCTGGCTTGATGCTATACCTAACCAGATCTAAACCCAGTTTTGAAAATGTTATTTTTCTCCTGAGTTAATTTTACACAAGCAGTTTGCAGCCATGTACATGGAATGCAACTAGCTTTCTGTGCCCAGTTAATGACGGTTGCAACTGGCAGAAAAGCAATGTCAAGACATATGGCATTGAGATTTAGATCAGAATTGATGTTAGGTCTTCTGGGATTAGATAGCAAAGTGTGAATATTTAATATCGTGCTTTACCAAAGCACATTGTACACGATACACCAATGTACTGTGAGACTGTGTTTTCCCAGTAGTAGAATTAGTAGCAGAAATTGTCTCTCTCTCTCTCTCTCTCTCAGTAAGATGGTCCAATATGTGAAATCTTCCATAGACCCATCTATGTGTCCCCTTGACCCCATTCCTTCCTGACTCAAGTATCATACCTCACATTATTAGCCTTCCCCACCACAGTTTCCTACCTCTTGACACTATTTCTGTACAAACATGGCAACTTGTCTCCCTTTCTCAAAATAGCCTTTCTGTGATATAACCCCATCCTCCTAACTAGTATTCAATCTCACTGCTCCCTTTAGCCTCCAAAATATTGGAGCAGGATGTAGATATGTGTGTGGTCCTCCTGAAGTTGTTGCACTATTACCCCCATCAGCCTTAGCCATTACAGCCAATGGACAGGAATTATGGGACTTGTAGTCCAATGATATCTGGAGGGCCAATATTTTTAAGTCTACCTTACTTGTTCCTGCTGTCTTGACTTCTTTCAGTATAGAAGTTGACTTCTTTGCAAAACATCATGGCTCCTCTGGTTGTCCTTTGCTGCCCTTTTCTTTGTTTTAACACACCCTGAAATCCCTCTTTTCCATTTGGCTTTCACTTTAGCCTCTAAAACCAGGTTGTAATCTGTCTTTAAATATGTATACAAGTAATGGCATTTCCTTACAGTCTTCCCTCCTCCTCCTTGTCTAGCCCCCTGTTTCCTCCATTGTTTTCTTTAGTGTCTGCTTCAGATTGTAAGCTCCTTGGGAGCCAGGACCTGTATATGTTGTCTATGTATCTCTATTGGCTGCTGTCTATACTTACACTGCTATGCTTCAGATTAGAAAGAGGTAATCTGCCTCCAGTGGATATCCTACAATTCACAGTGCAGTCACAGAAAGGATTAGCTCTCCATTGCTAACTGATATCACATTGCAGACAGATGATTGGAAAAGTAGTATGAATTCATCAGTACTCTATCATCTGGATAGCCTAAGCATGGCCAAGGAGTAGACAGTATTTACCATTTGTTTTAGCACAACAGTGCTAACATAAGAATTGAACTGAGCATTTTGTAATAGTGATCCTTTACATTTTGCATAGCTGATCCTATTGTTAGAGCGAGGCCACTGTATTAGTAGTTGCTGTTGGTCTATTCAAAGTGCTGATCTGTGGACTGGTGCTGGTCCATGAGACATTGGCTGCTGGTCTGCAGTGAATTTCCAGGAAATAAAGAAATAGTTGAAGGCAATAGGCATGACTTTTATATTGGTCTGTGGCGCATGATGGTGGTGGGGGAACCCTTCTGGTTCCTGACCCAGATGCTTTAAGAAGCCCTGCTGTAGGAGATACAGTGCTGGTGATGTCCTAGAGAATGAGGTGGTTTATGCCACCTGGCTTGGCCCTCACCACCTAAACTATGTTGCTGCCTTCTAATGTGGTAGATGTTGTGTCATTGCCACTGTTTAATAAGATTCAGTTTATAATCCAATCAGCTTCTTACATGGACGTGTGCTCTGTGTGTAACGTAACATTTTGTCCTTCTTTTGAGGCAGCAAAATATCTTGCACAGGCCCTTATAATATAACCCAAAAGGCTATTGTTAATTTGAGGTCCCATTTTTAAAAAGTGCCTTTTCAGATTAATCTAATGAAGAAAACATCAACTTCCTGGAAAAGGAGCATATACTGATCCATTTGTATTGCTTCAAGAAAAGACTACTGTTTTTTGTGGGATTTTCGGGCTATGTGGCCATGTTCTAGAAGAGTTTCTTCCTGATGTTTTGCCAGCATCTGTAGCTGGCATCTGTGGCTGGTTCTCTGAAGATGCCAGCCACAGATGCCGGCGAAACGTTTTCTAGAACATGGCCACATAGCCTGAAAAATCCACAAAAGACCATGGATGCTGGCCATGAAAGCCTTCAACTTCACAGACTACTGTTTGGTTGTATTTGGAAAAAGGTGTGTGTGTTTTGTTTCCTTTGATGGTACCTCTAGAAAAACCCTAGACTGAAGCATGCCAGTCTTGTGCCACTACATACTCTGCAATAATTATGCTTGTAATATTTGCTGTTGCTGACTTTGTAAAATGATGCCACAGGAGACTTTAGAGTGCAACAAATAAACTTTATTTAACTCGATGTAATTCTTAGAATGACTGCTCTCAAAATGGCTACAGTTGAATTTCTGTTTATTGCTGGTGTTCCCCAGAATTGCTTCCCTCTGTGTACCTGCTCCCAGAATTTTTTGCTTTTTAGGTATCATTTAATAACATATAATCACACCAGTGTTGTGTCTCACCACAATTGCTTTATGACAGAAAACAAGCATACTGTTTTGAAAACATTTCTTATCACACCTCTCTTCTTTCATGCAACTGAACTGCTTTGGACCCTCTCAGCCCCAGTGTCATAAGTCTCTTCCTTGCAGTTCTGGCATTACAGCAGTCAGGGCCATGAAGGAGCCTGATTCTCCCCCTCTCACTTGCTATTCCAAAGCAAGCTAACTATGTGCCTGTTGGTTTATTTATTTTTAGTTTTGCTGTGTTTCCATAATTATGACAAAAATGCTTAAAATTATTTTGTTTTGCCATAAAAATGCAAACACAGCAAAGATAAAAATAATTTTTAAAATCCTGACAGTTACAGAGTTACCCTGCTTTGGAATAGCGAGTAGGAGAGGGAGACGGGGAGAATCAGGCCCCATTCTGCCATGTGACTCCTGTAACGTTGAAATTGGAATTGAAGAGAAGAACATTTTGCACATGAGAGCCAGAGTGGCAAAGTGGTTTGAGTGTTAAACTACTATTCTGGAGGCCAGGGTTTGATTCCCAGCTTGGCCATGGAAACCCACAGGGTGACCTTGGGCAAGTGACATGCTCTCAGCCTCAGGGGAAGGCAATGGCAAACCTCCTTTGAACAAATCTTGTCAAGTAAACTCCATGACAGTTTGGTGTTGGGGTTGCCATAAAATTGGAAATGATTTTAAGGCACACACCACCACCACCACAGTTGTGCTATAATAGCAAGACTGAGAGTGCATTGATGGGTTGTACCTGCCAACGAAAAGGTGCACTACCGTAACAGTGTGGCAGCAGGATAGACATGATGTCATCTGATAATTACTAGCCAAGGATGGCTTTATCCTGTTAAAATTCTGCTTTTTAGCCTTGTGTGATAAAGCAGTTAAGCCCAAGCTTACCTCCTGCTATGCAGAAATGACAAAAGGAGCTGTTGCTGTAGGTAAAGCACAACCACTCTCAGTTCTCTCACCAGTCCTTTCACAGTTGTTCTGTATTAGGTAAGAGTCATCCAGGTATTGGACCCTATTCTTCTGAAAGAATAGTATTAAGAGTGAGAGAGTTCCCAGACAATTTGGAACAGCTATGGGAGTAACGGCTGTAAAACAGGGAGTGGATTTGCTGCTCTTCTGCAATGGATCCACCAGCCAGTGCTGCTGCTTATCATGCCTCCTAATCCCTCACAGGCACCTGTTCATTTGTAAAATAGCAAAATACCACTATGTCACTGCTGCTTCCTTTTTAAAGAGAAAGCAGCAATTAAGGTCTTTCTCTTCAGGGTGGGGAATGAAACTGAAGCATCTGAGGAGCTATTGCACAGCCAGTAATTTGTAATGTATCATTAATCTCCCACCCACATACATCAGGAAGCAATAAAATGCTTTGTACCAACAAACGGGAAATGCTTAATTACAGGTACAAGAGCTTTTAAAAGTCTCAGAGGGTCTTTCCTTATTTCCACACTAGACAACCTGGTGCTAAAGTTATCACCAGGGGAAGGGAAGGGGCACGAATGAAATTTCAGAAAATTGGAGAAAACATCGAAATACTGGAATGCACTCGGTTCATGATGTTACCTGGACATCTCATTTAGAAAGTGAATGAATAGAGGATGGCAGTTTCAAAGGAAAGAGCTAGTGCCAACATAGCCTTCATTGTATAGGCTTTTAACTTTGCTGTGGTTAGGACAGCCCCCGGTGTTTTATTTCTGAGTGCAAATTCTGAATGTTCAATTATTCTTGAATTTAGTCAGATTCTCAATATTTTCTCTTTCTCCACTCCATTTTACTTTTTTTTAAAGCTCCCAGGTTGGATGATCCCTCGTACATCTCTTAGGCAGATGAGACAATCTTGCTAACTCTGTAAAAAGGTGTACTGTGGGGCATTCCAGATGTTTTGGATTACAACTCTGGTAATCGCTTACAATTAGCCATGCTGGCTAGGAATTGTGGAAGTTGAAGTCTAAAGCTATTTGGTCCCCCAGACAGCCTGGAATGTTTCTCATTCAGCTGAATTCAGAATTGAGTAATGATTTCTAGGATTTCAGTTCTTCACCTAATTCACTGGGGATTGTTTCTACTGTAGACAACTGGAAATATTCCCTCAGCATTGCCCTACGTCTGTCTCTTAGGCCCAAACATATTCTTATCCCCTCTGCCAGGCATGTCTACAACTATTACTGCATTGACTAGATCTGTTAGTTCTTCTAGCTTCACTGTCACTTTTGGGTTTTCCATTTGAAGCAGTTCCTTTTGAACTTTATCCCTTTATTCCACTAGAACTGCCATTAGAGGTGTTACCAATGGATTTCTTTTTATGGATTATTGCCTTGATAAGCAACACAGTCCTTAAACACATTTTTAAAAATGTGATATCCTTTTGCTCTTTCAGGGTTTGTTCCTTCATGAAGAATGTGGATTATTGAACTCACCAGCACTGCAGGCATGTAGTAAGGAAACTAAAAACAAAAATTAATCCACAGCAAAAACAAAAATTAATCCACACATGAAGGCTTCAGTGTTCAGCACATATACAGGCTCTGTCAAATTCACCAGTGGGATTTATTTACAAGAATACGTGCAGTTGATCAAGTTGTACATGGCTGTAAGCTGATGTTTAAAGCAAATCAATTACTTATGAGTATTTAATGGGGGAGATCTGTAAATGGATCTTTCAGAATTTATTTCCTCTTGAAAACATTGTCCATTTCCTAGTTTTCTGTGGGTTTTTCAGGCTATGTGGTCATGTTCTAGAAGAGTGTATTCCTGACTTTTTGCCAGCATCCATAGAAAACTATGGATACCGGCCATGAAAGCCTTTGACTTCACATTTTCCATTTCCATTCTTCAATACATAATAACAAATTGGGATTTTGGAAGTTTCTGGCTGACTTGGGGTTTTTGGGAACTGTACTCCAAAATAATGGCTGAAATTCTAAGTCATATGTGTAATTAAGAATGCTGTTCAACTATGTATAATTTCCTGACCCCCTTCCCAAACCTATATTTTCATCTAGTAGCTACATAAAGCAATAGAGGTCTGTTCTGTTGGCAATCGGGGTGCAACAATGTCATGATAAGACTCACCCACCCAACTACTTTCTCAGATGGCAGCCCAATGAGTCTTTTTTGATCCCACCCCTGCCACCAATTATATGAAGATGATAGCAATAGCAGCCTCATTTATGTAGCACTTCATACTGAACTAAGCAGTCTCTAAGCGGTTTACAACTGTAAGCTAATTGCCCCCATCAATCTGGGTACTCATTTTAGCGACCACAGAAGCATGCAAGCCTGAGTCAAGCTTGAGCCCTTTCACTGGTATTGAACTCGCAACCTTATGGTTTGTGACAATGGTTAAATGCCTGTACAGCAGCCAGCTGTACAGGCATTTAACCATTGTGCCACCAGAACTGATAGTGATGGCCACTATCCCACCAATTCTTCACTGTGAGACTCAAACTCAGGACTCTCTTAAGTGTCTCCTGCACTATAACTCTCTTTAGATGCCAGCCTTCTGGGTTTCAGTTCCCCCATCCCAAGCTTGGCATCAACTATTCTTTGACAGCCACACACCAACTACCTAATGCATACCAAACCCAAAAGACTTTTCTCAATGTTGGTAGCATTTTTAATGTGTTTCTGAAATCACTTCGGACACCTGCTTGTTGAAAGAAAGTAAGAGATTTATCTGCAGGTCAGGCTGAGTACAGTATCTCATTTAATGGATGGTGCTCACAATAGATACAGTGTATAAATACTTCATTAGTTATACAGTTTAATAGTTTATTTAGCTTGACTTTGTAATTGTTTCTTTATAGTTTTATATATGTTCCCTTACGGCCTAAATTCTCACAGAACCTTTATTAAACTTTTGTATCTTATAACCCTTCTGGTTACCTGTGACTCCACTAATCACCAAACACTATGTCTCTCACTGGACACTACAACACTATAATTAAAGTCACTCTTTGTCCCTTTTTTGGATACCTAAAATCCTTTCTAGCTGTCCCTCACAGCAGCCTAACCTAGCCTCAATGGCTGTTCACCCCCTCAGAGTATACTAAACATCAACAAGTTTCAGACTGCTCCTCCTTCTTATATACTCCTGGGAGCAGCTGCTACTTTTCCTGGCTTCGCTCCCATTGAATAGTGCCAAGGTTCTAATCTGCCTGTTGTTTCCAGCTCCCTTCTGCCACTGATGTATGGTGGGAGGAGAAGTCATGACAGAGGTCTTGCTTCTGACTGTCACAACACAGATCACTGATGGGAGGGAGCTGGAAACTTCATCCTGACACACCCTGATCACCAGCAGAACATGTCTCCGTCTGTCACTTGGTGTGGCTCCTTGGTGTTAAGGTAGGCTTAATGCCACTATCATAAATGTAAATACCAAGGAGTTACAAATATATGTCTGTAGTGTTTTGTAACTGCCAGGCAAGATTTTGAAGTTCTGTTCCACCACTTTCATTCAAATGCCTCTTAAGACGAAACATAATTATGTAGGAAATAGAAAATTCAACTGCCTCCCTTTTGTTATTCTTATTAGCAAAAATTATCCTCCCCTCTTCTTTTTGTTTTGCTTTGTTTTACTTACTAGCAGCCCCAATGGAGTGTTTTGAAGATGGAAGAGATAGTACTGCATGAAAAGGTATTTAACCCCTTTTCTAATGACGCGAACCAGGCTTCTCCAGCCGAGTGCCCTCCCATCATTTGTACGTAGTCCAACACAAATGGGAGGCACCAAGTGGGGAAAAGCTGAATAAACCACCCCCCATTGTAATTACACTTGTGGGGTGGGAATAGATTGGAACAGTTTATAGAAAGTGAGTGGAAACAGTAAATGGAAAGAAAAAGGTTGAAACTTTAAAATCCAGAGTGCAGTGCACAGGAAAACACACATTAGAGATTTGGTAGCAAATGTTCATGTCATTCCTAAACTTGACTTGCATTCCAGGAATTAACAACACTTTTACTTAACAGAAACCGCCCTGATTTGTGAGTGCTTTGTTAACAATTGTGTTTTAAGCAGTGGCTTTTGCTTTGTTTTGTTTAGTTTTGCAGTTAGCTTGTTCAGTCATTGCTCAGCAGAAACAGATGAAGCACACACACACACACATTTGCCTTCTGACTGATCATGAACAAATCATAGCCGTTCTCAGGAGCTGGTTCCATTAATAGTCACAAATTATATATTTGTAACTAAAAACTACAAAGATTTAGCAAAATATTTCTAATCAGTTAGTGAATCTGAGGTTCCCTTCCACAGCCCATTGATTCCAACCCCAACTGCTGCACACATTCTGTTCCCTTACTTCCCACACAGTCAGCTCCTCCTCTTTCTAAGTCTGGTTCCAGAGGAAGCTTTTGTCCTGCTGCCATTGTCCTGCCTCACTCAGTTTTATTGGCAACATCACTCAACATATCTTCCACTCATCAACTTCCTATTTTCTTTCACCGTAGTTTTGGTTGTTTTATTTCCATTATTGGGAAAATCTATTAGTTATCAGTGATTATTCAGGATGGAAAGAATACTCATACTTTTCTCATCTTTATCAAGAAAAAAAAGGTGTTTCGATTCAACACTTAATTGGAAAACCATTTATTTTGTAAAAATAAAATATCCTTTGCATTTGGCACAAAGGTATTCATACAAAATACAGGTTTTGCAGAGAAAAACTGCAAAAAATAAATAAAAATAAATAAAATGCAAAAACATTTCACCAGGAAGTACCAAAGTGTATAAAAACCACTGAAAAATATACAAAAATCCTCTTCCAATCTCTCCCATTGGGAAAAGCTTTAAAACACATATTCTTTTGCAAAATACAAACAAGATAAATGAAGACTATTCTATATTATGTCCAAATTGGAAGGGGCTACTGCACTCATTTCCAGCTGAAAGCTTTCTTTAGCTGGATATTACGCAAAAAGAATACTGTACTTTATAGATCTTTGGTCTGATCGAATCTGGCACTTCTTAAGACCTTGTATGGGCCACATATTAATGCTAAGCCTACACTTCCAACAGCATCAGGCAAGAACAGGTACCAAAACTACAAAGGATTGCAGGGTTCATTGGGATTCACCATGACGGTTAAAGTGGTGTCAAACTGATATAACTGTGTCCAACAGACATATCTGGGGTATATACTGAGTATTAGTTGAAGTCACCATAATAGTTATTCAAAGAGATAGCAATATTAGTCTGTTTCTTCATTTTGAGAGGGGGTGAGGGAGGTGTCTTTTTTAAACAGCATATTTTGAAACTTTTCCTTTGGTAATATGTTAAGAGGGAGACATATTTGGGAAGATGTGTGGAATTTGATGTGGTCAGAAATCTTCATTTAAATCTGTTATTTTTATAACACAAGGAGACATTTATTGAAAATCTTTCATAGGCAGTATTTTACTCCATCACAATTGAGGCAGCAACCACACTGCAGAATTAATGCAGTTTGACACCACTTTAACTGTCATGGCTCCTTGACAGAAAAGGCTAATTATCTCACAAAAACTGCAGATCCCAGCTTTCCATGCCACTTAGCCATGGCAGTTAAAGCAGTGTCAAACTGCATTAATTATGCAGTGTGGATGCAGCCTGAGATTAGATAATGATTGTTCAGATGGTTTGCAAGACCTGATCAAGGCAGTTGTTGACCAGGGAACTTAGAGATCCCTCATTCATAGGATCGCCACGTCAAAACTTACTTGACAGCAAAGAACAACAAAAATTTTGAAGAAGACATGGTGGTTTTGCTCCTCTGTTTGGGGCCTTTATTGAAACTGGAAATACAAACAGTTGAATCATCTCCCTCTATTGAACTATTCTCCATTTTTATAGGAGAAAATGGCCAGCTCATGCTTAAAGATCCAATCATTTTCATGTAGTTGGATTGTTTGGAGATGGCACTAAGGTGGAAGAGATCAAAGGTATACATCCTGATATGAATGCAAAAACTCACTTACCTACTGAGTGAAATGAACCACACACAATCAACAGATAACTTTTAAAATGCCTGGCACAAATTTATTGAATCCATTAATAGTCTTTCTGATGTTCTCCATCTGGCCAAGAGGCATGCAAAATAACCAGTGATTATACTTCTATGATCCATGACTCCAATATATAAATTTGATCTGAAAGAATGATTCTGATCTTATGCATTTAATTATCAACCGTACATTCTGTCTGCTGAAATGGTTACCTCATTTTTTCCTTCATTATGATTCTAATTTAATTTTTTAATAAAACTTTAAAAAAAGAGTGGAAGGAAAAAGAAATCATGTGGCACATGTAAGGCAAACTAGTTAGGCAAACTGGCTGGGAACAAATCTTGTCAAGAAAGCCCAGTGATAGGGTTGTCTTAAGGTCTCCATAAGTCAATCTGAAGGCACACAACAACAAAGCTAATTTCAGTTTAAGTTTAATGCAACCTACTATAGTCCACAAAAGATTAAATTGATCAGTCATAAAAGTGCCGCAAGTGTTCTCCTCTTTTCAACTGAAGTACAGTAGTTAAAATTTTCATATGGAGATGGGGATGTTTCACATATACCGCTACCATACCAAAGGATAACTATTCTTCTGTGATTTGTTCTAAAGAACTTAGAGGAGCTAATAATGTAGGTCCATGCAGGCTATGTCCTAGGCATTCTTCTTGTATCCAGTTCCTGTTGAAATCTTTTATTGCTCAAGAAACAGTTTTAGGATCAGCCTGTTTGTGTGTATTTTTATTTATTTATCTTAACTGCATACTCAATCTACCTTTTATTGGTTTTGAGACATACTTATCTATAATCAATTCATCTAGGCCAAGTGCCTAGAAGAGTTACTATTTGGACTACAACTTCCAGAATTCTCCACTAGCACTTGCTGTGTTGATTGAGAATTCTGAGAGTTGCAGTGCAAAGAAAAGAAAAGAAAGAGTAACTTTAGCTCTGCTTTGGACTCTATACTTTTTTTTAGGTGCAGACTGATGTCCCTGGGAATATCAGCCTCTTCCTTTATTATTTCATGGGTGAATTTGCACTTTCCTGTTCCAGAAGCAAAGGACGCACCTCATCTGCATACAATGCCAAGCAAAAGCCATGGTTTGTTGGTTTGGCAGCCCGTCCCCCATTGATTTATGTGCTTGAGCTTTGTGGGAAATCTATGCATGAACTCCATGGCTTCATTCAGTGAAAACAAATGACCCAGTGTAACAAGTTGATCTTCAGTGACCACATGCTTTGGAAAGCAGCAGGATTAGGCTCATGCTTCAGTTCATATCACATTGTTGAGAAGACCCAATTTCAGAACTTACTGCATGCTTTCACTAGTACTATGTGTCTACAGACACTCTACATTACCATTAATCACAGCCTGCCTATAATAGAACTGTGAGACTTTCTGCCATTTTACAGCTATGTAATATAAAACTGTAGGGGAAATATTCAAAAGGGCAATCTGACCCACCTATCAGACCAGTTTTGCTTGTCTGAAGCTACAATGCCTTGAAGTGCAATGAATGAACACAATGATGCTTCAGGACTAGCAGATTCCAATGCTATATAGTTACCACCTTTCTACTGCAATCTATATGTGGAATTTCAGCTGATTTTCTACAATTTAGGATTTTTATATCTGTTTACGCTGCTATGATCCATCCACATTAGTGTGGCTAATATAATTTGGGGGGGAGCAGGGGGGGGGGAGAAAGGCTGGAATCCTCTTGGTGATTTATGCTAGTGTCACAGGGAGGTACATTACCATAAATACTTTTTGAAATGTTTCACATGGTGTAGTGGTTTAAGTGTTGGGGTAGGACTCTGGAGACCAGGGTTCAAATCCCAATTCAGCCATGAAACCCACTGGGTGATCTTGGGCAGGTCTCTTTCAGTCTCGGGGAAAGGCAATGGCAACCTCCTCTGAACACTCTTGCCATGAAAATCTCCGTGCTTTAGGGGCACATAAGTTGGAAATGACTTGCAGGCACACAACAACAAACAAGGAGGTATCTAATCCCAACTTGCATGATTTCTCCCAACCGTGTAATGGCTTCCAGACAGTGCCAAAGTACAGCTCTGCCCTCCCGCTGCCAACCAAACATTCCATGGATTGGCACACCAGGAGGGGTCACTTGCATCATTAACAACATGCTTATTCCAGGGATTGAACATTACTCTTCTGACCCTCCTCTGTAAGAATTCTGGTGGAATTTTATGCTTTACCAGCATTAAATAGGATGCACCTGAGCACACCATTTCTAACAGCATGCTTGATTTTAAAAAAAATCATTTATAAATTATTCTAAAACTCTCTTCTATCTAAGCATCATTGGATGTATATGTTTTTTTTTTAAAAAAAAATGCAGATAAAAAAAGCATTTTACCACAGATTTTAAAAATAATGATGGGCATGTCTACTAATCCAGAGTGTTATGCTCTGAAGCTGCCCAAGGGTGGCACAATGCCATCCAAATGTGTCCAGACAAGCCACCACATCATCCTCACTGGCCCATCCCCCTCAGTAGCATTGCTTCTGTGCCCTTGCCAGCCAAGCAGTTCCCTGCAAGAGCCTGACCATCGCTCCCACTTCTGCTTAGGTCAGAACTGGACACTGATGCAATCAATGAGGAGGGGGCAAAGCAACACCCTCCTTGCTGATCACATGGTGGGGCACCCTGTTCTGATCTCAATGGACTCTCACCACCCACAGACTGGAACATCTGCAGACTGTCCCACCCTATTAGTATCAACGACAGTGCATGCACACAGCTGTATCGATGTGACTAAGTGCACAGTGGCATCCGTTGATGCTAATGGTACTTGAGGTCCCACATTATTTGGCATCTGCAGGATGTGTGTCTGTCCAGAACTGAACCCTCACTTATATGGAAAGCCGACTGTACAACTGTACAACATTGATATAAGATAATTTGTGATGCTAAAATGAAGAGGTGTAGCAAAAAAGCTGTTGTGCATATGGCAGCCATGTCTCTTTAAAAACAAACCATTAGTCATAACAGTTCAAATATGAGCTGTGGAAGTTGTACTGCTGTTTCTAATTTCAAGAACAAAAAATAATAATAAAAAAATCAGATGCTGCAAGTTCCCCAGCAGAAATGGAAGAAGACCAAGGAATGTATGCGAGAGCAACAGTCTGACGATATAAGATAGACAACCTTTTAAAGTGTAAGTGAAAAAACAGTGAGAATTCCAAAGTAAGTACCCATGGTAGAAATGCCATGTTTGCTCAGCTATAATCCAAAAGCAAGCACAATTCCCCATAGTATTTAGTGGCCCCGCTGGTAATCCAAGCCCCCCCTCCCCCCCCCCCCCCAAATATTCCCTGCCTGTTTCCTGGCCTCCCTACTGTCCCCTTACCATATTACTAGCTGGGTTTTCCCTGGGAGGCTAACATTCTAGGCTACAGGGTGAGCTGGAAATCTCTTCCTATCATTGGACACTGACACTGTTGTTGCTGTTGCTGTACTAGGGAAGTGCATGTGGAAAGCAAAGCAGTGTATGGAGTCACAAGAGCTCACGTGTTGTGAGGGACACTTAAGAGCTGTATATACCGCCCCTTGTAGAGCCAGATAGGAGACGTGGCAACCTCATGCCATGGCCCCAATGTCACCTTTTGTGGCACAAAAAGGAGCCACTAAATACTATGGGGAATTGTGGTTGCTTTTGCTGTGGCTTTTCAGCACTCCTTTGGCACTGTGTCCTCTAGACGCAGCACCAGAGGAGCACCATGATGGTGCCCGCCGTGTGGTGTGTCATGCGGTGTCATGCCGGCCTGGGGGTGGGGTCAGGGTGTGTGTCGTATGGACGCCACGCCCCAACTCCGCTCCCAGGCTGGCTTTAATGGCCAGCCTGTACAGCCTCTTAGAAACCCCATTATTCCAGACACTGTCATTAGTGGTGTGATGGAATTTCCAGAATTTGGAACTGGACTTGTGATCTGACTAACATATATATTTGGCTATAAGTCAACCTTTTGTATAAATCAAGATCAAGCTTTGGGACCAAAAATATGGATTTTGATATGCTTTGTGGGTAAGTCAAGGGTAAAACTTAGGGGCATGTAACAAATGATCTAAAGGATGACATAAAGGGAAACAATGCTAAAGAACTTACAAAATTCCAGCACGCATAACCACTTGTGCTCGCCCTAAAGGCTGGATGAATGAAAGAGTAAAGTTTGTGTGGGGGGTGGAGGAACGGTGTCAGTGCTTCTAGGACAGATTACACTCTTGCCTTTTACCAGGGGATGGTTCCTTTTTTTTATATAGCAGTTAAAGTACAGTACTTACATTGATCCATGGATAAGTCAACTCAGGTTCTTTGGGTCAGTTTTTTGACTAACATTTCTAGACATATACATGAGTATATACAGTATTTCCTTATTTAGGACCAAAAGAGGAAGAAGCCATTTTAAATCAGATCAGACTATCCATCAATGCATCACTGCCTGCTATGACTGGCAACTTGTCAGACAGGCAACAATCTCTCATTTCACTTGGTGCCTGCTCCTTTTCTTAACTGGAGGTACCAGGGATTGAACGTGAGCCCTTTTGCTAACCTAGCATTTTCTCTGTCACTTAACAAAGGTTACTTCCCTGAACTTGAGTTAAGTGAGATGGGAAGAATTCACCCATCACTAATTTGTACTTGGATAATCTATTTGTCTTATATATTAGGCCTTCACTAAGCCAAATCTTAAAACCATGGCACAGGACACCTAAGAGCTATGCTATGGACTGCCAAGACTGATTGGCTCAGTGGAAAGAATAGACCATTACAACTTTCTTTAGGGGAGGAGGAGAGGCTTGTCACAGGGGAACATCAGATATGTTGGTTCTCTGTTTATGTATACTGTATTGTGTGCTATGGATTTATTGGAAATAGTCCTGATATTTTGGCTCAGGAATACAGTTTGGTCCAGAGATGTGGTTAAAGCTCTGAAAAGTTTCATGATATAATGCAAAAGGGAAGGAGACACAGAGTATACACGCTTCAGACTTGATTTAATTAGAAGAAGTGCTTCTCTACATTTTGGGAGTAAGAGATTGGGAAGTTGGGGAGGAGATAATGCAGAAGCCTATCCAGTTGCCATGTCACCACCAGCTATTTAATTTACTTGTTCATGAACAACAAAAACAGTGAAATCTGCCAAACATTGAATAACATTTGTCTAATTCTGTGTTCAACCAAAATTGTTCACTAATAACAGATTAGTTTCTATGTCCTTGGGTGTATCCACACTCCAGAAATAAAGCAGTTTGACATCACTTTAACTGCCACAATTCTATTCTATAGAATCCTGGAATCTGGAGTTTGGTAAGGCATAAGAAAGGCAAAAGCAAAGGGAGGTAGAAACAAAACCAGATGTATGAACACAACTGTGCAACATCTAAGACACAGGGACCAATGCTGAGAAATAGAAGACAACAGCAAAAAGGGAAGAACGAGACCTCTATCAAAAAGTCCAAGAAATTAAAGCCAAGTTATAACCAAAGGCAGGGATGCTCTATGGAGAAAAAAAAAGAACGCAATACTGGAACAAGAAGAAATAAAAATATGCTGGAGGCAAAACACAGAAGATTTATACAAAAGAGATGAGAGAATGAATGATATTTTGAATGAGGAGCCATATGAAGACAGACCCCAAATTCTAACAAGTGAAGTGGAATCTGCAATAAAGGAAATGGGAAAAAATAAATCACCGGGAACAGATGATATCCCGATTGAACTGCTGCAGTGTCTACAGACAGATGCAACTTTAGTGCTAACTGAAATATGCCAACAAATATGGAAAATAAAGAGGTGGCCAACAGACTGGAAATGCTTGATATACATACCAATCCACAAGAAAGGAGATACAAAAGACTGCAGCAACTATAGGACAATAGCACTAATCTCACAGGCAAGCAAAACAGTGCTCAAAATTCTGCAGCACAGACTCCAACCATGCATCGAGAGAGACATTCCAGAAGTGCAAACAGGATTCAGAAAAGGAAGGGGCACTAGGGACCACACTGCAAACATACAATGGCTAATGGAGTGCACCAAATAATTCCAAAAAAGAATCACGTGTTTTATAGACTACACAAAGCATTTGATTATATAGATCATGAAAAGCTATGGAACGGACTCAACTCATTCAAAATGTGATGGTAGAGAAGAGTACTTAGGATACCATGGATAGCCAAGAAGAAAAACAAATGGGTTCTTGAACAGATCAGACCAGGGCTCTCCTTGGAAGCTAAGATGATCAAGTTGAGACCATCGTACTTTGGCCACATAATGAGAAGGCATGGATCACTAGAAAAAACAATAATGTTAGGAAAGGTAGAGGGTAGAAGGAAGGAGGACCACAAACCAGATGGATAGACTTGATCAGGGGAGTTGTGGACAGAGCAGTGGAGGCTAGGGATTCTTGGAGTCTCCAAGAATCCCTATCCTCCACTGGAGATGTCTCATCTACAGGAATGCCATGAGTCAGAACTGAACTGAGGGCGATAACAACAACAAGACAAAAGAGTTCTCTGACAGACCAGGCAGAATACCTCACCAAACTACAAATCCCTGTATTCCACAAGATGGAGCCATGGCAGTTAAAGTGATGTCAAACTGCTTTATCTCTGCAGTGTGACAGGCCTCTCTGTTATTTGCTGTGTGCAAAATACATATCTGAGTAAAGTCTCTCATATGTCCAAGTTACATATTTGCAACAGCTATATATATATTCCAGGTGTGTGTGTATTTGCGAGAATGTGAATGAAGAATGTCCACCAACAGAGGAGCCAGGGGCCAACTCATTGAAGGGCTTCTCATTCTTGGCTGAATAACAGTTCTGGTAGCTCAGTCAAGGAGTCTGTTAGGGAAACCAAGTAGATGTGAGGAGAAATCCTTTGTTCCGTGTTCTAAAAAACAAACACTCATGCTCTTTGGATGTCAGAAAATAGCTCTGGGGTGAATGGTGACATGAAGGGAAATATGTGCGTTCATTCGAGGGTGGCCAGTGGGGCATGCCTTTCCTTTTCAGCAAGTAGTCACAGAATGTTCTCCCTGCTGGTGTGCACACCGCCTTGTCTCGATATTTCCTGGGTCAGATCTTTCTTTCTATTCTGAGCAGGCTTCAGTTTTCATTGTTTCCTCCCAGCCCCTTTGATTTTCTTTTGTACCTTGAAAATATACAGCTCTTCTATGAGGAGGGATAGTTTAGTATACTGTAGTTATATTTTCCATAATAGTTTCATGTTGATGCAGGCTGTTTTTGCTGGATTGCTTTGCCTTGTATTTTGTTTTCTCCACAGATATCTCCAGAAAGAGTTACTACACAGGATCAAGAGAGCCAACATGATGTATTAGTCTAAGTGCTGGACTAGGATTCTCAAACCCTCCATGAACAAACTTTGCCAACAAAACCCAAGATACTTCCACCTTGGGATTTCCATAAGTTGGGAACAACTTGAAGGCATACAACAACAACGATATAGGATCAAAAATGGATGTGCGTGTAGGGGGGGAGGGGAGTTGAATAAGCTTCCAAAAAGGTAAATGTACTCTGCCTTCCCTAGAAAAGATTTTTTTAGCAAGTTAAGTAGTCTCTTGTGCTGTTGCTCCATTACAGATATCATACTACAGATAGCAGAGCACACCTTGTGGAATATGGGCCACATGTGGGCTGGGGACACTCAGTCAGGCCCGCTTAGGTGTATTCTTGCAATATTGTATGAGGAATTCTTATTCTTTCTCTACTGTGTTTGATGATTTCCCATTTATCCATTGTGTCAATTTGTCCATCTCTATTACCTCTAACATTTTTATTAACAGTAAAGTAGCTGGGCATGTTGCTCCTTATCCCTCCACCTTCTTTCAAACCTGACACCGCCATGGGGGGGGGGGTTTGGGGCTTAGAAGGGGGGTTTTTTTTGGGGGGGGGAGCTTTCGGTTATTGTGTGCTTGAAGAAAATTCTGACCTATGCAATGGTTGACATATGTTAGTTATGATGTCATAAGGAAATGTACAACATTGTGCAGAACACCAGCCAATTCTGATAAAGAAAGCTATAAGCTAGACCCACTGCACCTCCATCAGCAGTGCTCAGAACCACCCACCTCCCCCCTCAACAATAAATCAAGAACAATGGTCAGAGCTTTTTTTAAAAAGAAACAGAGACAAGCCACTTTTGAATCTCTTCTGAAAGCTCACTCTCTGATTCCAACAGGACACAATTGTGCTCGGAAAAAAAACAGGTTCTCAAGAATGGTATCAGATAAGCTGTGTCTGTCGTTAGTTATGTCATTGTAATTAGTGCTGAAAACATGCTCACTGGCTGCACTGCATGACGTGCCTTTGTTGTGTTTGAGAAAGGCTTGGGAAATCTGAGAAATATTGTGTAGGGAGAAGGGTACTTCCATGTTGCATGTAATCACATTAGATATCTAGAGATTTCCTCCTCAACAGAGTCATTTCCCCTCCCTTCCATACACCATTTCATCGACATGGCTTTGAAAAAGACTTATATCTCTGGTAGCTGTTTTCCTTCTGATGAATTATTGCTATCAAAATCTTCAGTATGGCTAGGGCTGTGTGGGCCACATGGTGTGACACCCTAAGGTGGAGGGCTGATACCACTGCTCCCCAAATGTCTGCCTTTTGGTTCACCTGCATCCCTTTAAAACCCTGGAGCTCAGTGGAAGAGACGGTGAGAGTGAAGTTAGGCTCAGTGGAAAGAAGAGGACTTGGGTTTTTATTTTAAATTTTCTTTTAAAACATCACCTCTTCCCAAATGTTCACTTTTCCACAAATTTGCCCTTTAATCACATGAAACTATGTATGTGTCAATGCGTTTAGCCTGTGCTTATGATACTGTAATTTAAAAGTATAATTTTAATTTTGCTCATTTATCTCACAACTGTTGCCATTACCTTCTATTATATAAGGGAATTACAATTGACAAGTAACATTAGTACAGAAAACATTACTAAGGAGTCTGTATGGTCTGGTATGGGAGGAGGTCAGTGGGGAGGAGAGAAAGCAAGTGGGAAGAACATTTAATTTAGGAAAAGGGGGGGAGTATCATTCCCTACTTGTACTGATGCTACTACCTGTTGAAGGCTATTAGAAAAAGAAAACGTTAGATAATTATTTGTTTTTGCATTCACTGAGAAGAAAACTGTGTGCACCTTTCAAGAAAAGCAGATAGAACTCATATGGCTCAGGTTTATTTTCCAGAAGCTTTAACTTGTTTTGCAAAACATACAGAGTTGGCAGCAGGTACCACATACCATCCTCTCCTTGCAAAATGTCTAGGACAGGGCCAATATCCCTATAAACACTATGTACTCCTATACCATCAGACACTGAGGTTTTGAAATATTAACAAAGAGCAGTAAACCATGATGTCAACCCATGATCTTAGAGAGCATGTAGTTGTAGCACATTGAATGTGGAATTTCATGTGCTTTTGTTTGGAATCATCAGATATACAACACAATGAAATGGATGTGCTCTGGTGTCTGTTGTGATTGGCTCTGTTTGGACTACAGCTTGTTGCATTTCCTCATGATGGAATGAAAGTGGTTTTAAGGGGCCTAAGGCTGAAATATTTGCTGCAGCTAGAAATCAGGCTTTCCATGTCTTGCTATAAGGTCGAGGGTATGGCTAGCACACCTCTGTTGTGGTGACAAACAGAAGTATTTTGTTGTTGTTGCTGCTTCTTTATCTTCCTTGTTAGCTTTGTCCATGAGCTCAGAGACAGACACAAATCCAGCTCATCCTCTTCATCATCATTAATGGACCCATAACATCCACCACTAATTCTTGAAAACTTGAAATGATTTGGCAAAATTTGAGTAATCCTTAGTGCTTACCACATTGTTCTTAATTTTGAGAAATCAAGCCTGAATTTTAGTCTACTGACCTTGGGCAACTCATAAAATCTCAGCCTCAAAGGAAGGCAATGGCAAATCCTTTTTGAACAAATCTTGCCAAGAAACCCCCATAATAGGGTTGCCTTAAGATTGCCATAAGTCGGAAATGATTTGAACACACACAACAACAAACAACAATTGTTGTTTGTTGACACATGAGGTAGTGGCTTTGCAACCCAATTCCACAAATTCACACTGAGAATAATTAGGTTGATCCAATGAGCTGTTACTCCTAGGAACTCTTCTTGCTATCCATCCATCCATCCAACAATCTTCAGTGGTTGCTAAGTGTAACACAGTTCCCACCTCTTTTTCATGTATGCTGGCTGTGGTCCATTCAGTTCTGTTTCTCAGACACCATATTTTCCCATAAAATGGACAGTCTGCTGTCACAACAATTACAACAATACTTTGAGCTATACTGACTTTGCATTACAATGGTCATCCCAATGCCCAGCTCCTCAAATTTATCTTTTGCTTCTTAATCACTTTAGAGATATTCATATCCTTATTCCATCCTATGGAATCCTGGATTTGTAGTCTATTGTGGCACGAGAGCTCTCTGACAAAGAAGGCTATCTCACAAAACTACAAATCTCAGAATAGCATTGAATCATGACAATGTCAAACTGCATTCATTCTGCAGTGTAGATACACCCAAAGTTCTAAAGAAAGACAATGCACATAAAAAAAAACCTTAACAATTCTTTAGTGCAAAAGAACAATCTAGCAAGGCAGGTACTTGGCTCCTCAGTGATGCTTTCCTTCCATCTTTGCTTTACATTAGATTTAGCGCTTCTCATTGAACTGGTAATACCTGCACTTCATAATCACATTTTCCCCTGAGCTACAGCTTCTCTGAGCTACAGGGGTTAAAACTGTTTTGAAAACAGGTTAGGACATTTCATTGTTGAAACCAGAAGTGATTGGCTCCTAATGCTCCTCCATCCATTTATAGTCATGGAAATAATTCCTGCAATTTTTAACTGCAGCATAAATAGGGTTAATTTTTCTATTTAAATCAATTTATGTAACAAACAGTCATAATCTAATCAAATAATCTAACTAGAATAACCAAAGATCATACCCATTTGCACTTATTAAAACATTTGATGTTGAAATAGACACACATGTATAATTATTAACTGCATCTAGTATCAACCAACCAACCAGTCTTTGTTACAACTTCTTTTTTATAGTGACCAGTGCTATAAAAGAAAGAAGCATACAACTAAATGAATTAAAATGAATGGACATGACAAGGGAAAAAAAAAACAGATTACATTTCGAAAAGGGAAAGGACAATAGCTCATATACAGGCTTGCTGAATAGTTCATATGGCAGCATTAAATTTAGTGACATGAAAGAAATTGATGCATTTTCATCAGACAGGAAGAAGGAAACATAAAAAGAATCAGAACACCTTCACAATTTAATTAAGCCAGATTCAATAAAAGGTGTCTTAATATCACAATAAAAATGGCAGTAAAGGAGAACATGGGTCACCGATTCAACTTCTGCTGAGCCACAAGGCACATGTGATTAGAGAACAGGATTTTCCAGAATCTCCCATCCCGCACAGCTGAGGGGAAAGAATTAAAGTATGCTAGTGTGAAGGCCCTTTGATGCTTATGAGCTGAGAGTGCTAAAATACAGTTTCCTCATTTATACACACAAGGTGTTCTTTTAATTAGTAGAGAATCAGTAATTTGTCCAACATTGTGTTGATATTCAACATCTAGGATGTGTTGGTTAAGTGCTGATTTGGCTGTCTCAGTACTCAGTGGGATAAGATATCCAGAGAGGAGATTATGGAGATTATCACATGCAAAATCCATGCCAAGTTAGATGCAGGTTCTAACCGTCAGCAATGGATCTTAATTGCACTGTAGATTTTCCTGTTCTT
>NC_056525.1:101387316-101450395 GCF_019175285.1 Sceloporus undulatus | reverse complement strand
TTTGCATGCAATAATCTCCAGAGGTTCAAAACACACTGCAGAAATAATCCAGTTTGAGACAGCTTTAACTGCTCTGGTTAAAGCGGTCTAGGGAATCCTGGGAATTATAGTTTATTATGGCACCAGAGCTCTCTAACAGAGAAGGCTAAATGTCTCACAAATCTACAGTTCCCATCATTTCCTAGCATTTAGCCAGGGCAGTTAAAGCAGTCTCAAATTCGATTATTTCTGCATTGTGTTTTGGACCTACATTTCTAGAGCTTCTGAAATAATTTTAGAATCTACAGTGATTGGAAATCATCCTGTAGAAAAAGGTGACCGGGACAGAGGGGGAGACTAAATCTATGAGAAAAAGGAGCAATACAACTAAAAGCTGAATATGTGAAGCCAGATCTTCTGGAGACCATCTTCCACATGTAGAATAGTGTTTAAGATACAGCAACGTACTTAAAGAATGGCTCTCCAGAACTTAGACTGTGCTATTTCTAAACTTGGAAAACTGGAAAAATCAGAGTAATAGCTCAGTTGTGCACCATAAAAAAGGCTGATTTAATAGTTTGCCCTCAAACAGTTTAATTGCTGCTGGCACATAATGCTCACATCTGGTATGAAAATAGTTTACTATAGCAGAGATGCTCCTGTGAGCAAACTGACTAGCCTACTCAGCATGTGCCCTCCAGCCACCATTGGCTTGAAAAGCAATCTGTAAGTTTTTTTTACTTGTTTAATCTTATGGTGATTTATAAACCAGCTACATGGCTTTGGCCTTCTAAGGAAGATCCCAACCTTAGTTTTCTGGAAACTACGGTAGGCCCTTCACATTTGCTGAGGTTAGGGACACGGTACCCCCGTGAAAGTGAAACACCACAAATAAAAAAACCCACTATTTTTTAAACAGAGAAACACCTCTCTAGGAATCTTTAGTTCCTCCAGAGCACCCTCTGGTGGATGTTGGCCATAGAGTCACACTGTAGGACCTAAAGATTATCCGTGATTAATCAAATCTGCAAAAGTCAAAGCCGCAAATGTGGAAGGGCGATTGTAATTATAAATGATCCGGTCTGTATGGGCCAGAATACCCTGGGAGTAGTCTAAAGTATTTGGGCCCCAGAGGTGCCCTGACATACCCCATTACCTGGCACTCCCATTGCGACACCAGGTAGCTGTTCACATGTGTGTCCCACTGTGCCACTTGACATAGCTGCTGCTGCCATACGTCACTTACTCTGAGGTCAGAACAAGGCACCCAGTGTCAATCACATGGCTGGATGCCTCATTCTGACTTTGGGTGGTTCCACAGAATGCATTGTAAACAGCTGTCTCATGTTGCAATGGAGGGCTCCAAATCTTCTGGGAAAACTGGGAGCAAAAAGTGAGTTTTAAAAATTTGTTATTCTGAATGGGTTGGATGTCATTTGGACTGTTGATACCAGAACTGGGGTTTGGGCCATGCATTGTCTGGTCTCCCTACTGAGAAGATGAATGGGGAGAACATTTTATTTGTCCTGTGCGGACAAGGCCTGTAAGTGTTCTTTATGGCAGTATTGTTCAAAGACCTTCAAGGCACAGGTGATCTATGGGTGACTGGGACAGAATAACCATATCATGCACATACAGAAACACTAGAACAGATCTGAAAGTTAGCTTGGGTGGATGGAAATCAGGATTATTAAGAATCTTGAATAGCATATTTATGTACAAGTGAAACAATAATGGGGCAAGGATACAACCTAGCTGAACACCTTTACATTTGGAAACTGGTCCAGAGAGCGAACCTGCTGGATTAAATCTGATTTTCAAGGTGGTATGTTTATGTTACTTGTACGTAAGAAGTTTTAAAAAAAGGCAGTCAATTGTGGAAGAATTCAGTTCATTCCTGAGTTTATCCCTAGAGATGGAGTCAAAAGCAGATCTCTACAGTCCACAAAAGCTGTTTACAAGAATGCCTCTGGTTCTTTGGTGCTGAACACACTTTATACCATTCACTTCTGCAGCCACTAGTGTGAGGAGTGGAAAACTCCACCAAGCATGGGGGGGGGGGGGAGGCAGTTATGGTGGAAATAAGGGGAGGAAAATATAGCAAATGAAAACCTAAGGCCTCTGCATCATTTTTGGGAAAATGCCTTCAAAATTGTATTGAATTTCATTGGGGGGAAACATAATCTTTTGTTCTGGCTCAAGGTTTTTGTTCTGTTTTTTTCTTAAACAGACTCTAATATAATTAAATCCAGTGCCTCTACATGTATATATGTGAAGGGATGAATAGAAGAAAGAGGGAAGAAAGGAGGGAAAGAGGGAGATGATGTCCCTATCTTCTGTTGGTTTTGCCATTATCCTGCATGCATCACTTTCCTAAGTGGATATGTAGGCCTCAACTTTCAGGTCATGCGATAAAGAAGGCCGCCTGATCCGGCGGGCCGGCCTGGTTGTCTCCGGGGGACGTCCCTGCGGTGGCGGCTGGCCTCCCCCGGCGAGCAGCCTCCCAGCAGTCCGTGCGGGGGGCTGCTTGAGCTGGGATTGGCTCTGGGGGGGATCCGGGACGGGACTTCCGCCCGTGTTGCTGGGACTACAAGTCCCAGTGGGCATCGCGGGCTGAAGGGCCCTCCCATTGGGCGGCGTCATCAGGTGGCGCCACCTGTGATTGGAGGGAGGGCCGGGAGGCGGGCTTTACCGCCCTTTGCAGGCCTCCCATTGGTCAGTGGGCCTATATAAGGCCCACGCGGCGCCAGGGCGGGCGCGATTTCCAGTGAGCTCACCCACCCACCCTCCCTATGTGGGTTGGGCTATTGTCACAACTTTTGAGGTGGTTGCATAGGTCTTGGATCTGGGGGGCATGGTTTCCAGGGCTGCGTAGCACTGGATCGGGAGTCCATCCGGACACGGGGGGTGCTGCAAGTGAGATGGTGTTGCCATTGTGGGGGCATCACCGGTACAGCGTCCCCCCGGTGGCAAGGGATAGTTATGTGTTGAGGCACATCTGTAGAGATGTGATCAATTGCTTGGGCGACCGTTGGAACAAGGGCGTAAAAGATATCCCTTGCCATCCCGAAGCTTGGCCGCAACCAAGCACAGTGGTTTCATCCATTCAGCACCGGGCTGTTGGATGACAAATCCAGACCTCATGCATTGGAGCCAACCCTACCTGTGATTTTATATATATATATATATCTTTTGTTATGCTAATAAAGTTGTGGCCTTTCCTCCAAATAAATGTGTTTGCTCTATTTGTTCCCTTTGAGGCAAGAAGCACATTTATTACGTTGGTTTTCTTCATGGAGCCCCTTCCTACAAAATTTTGCAGAGGAAGAACAGATAAAATGTTCTTGTTACTCATAGTTCTTTACAATAGCAACACACAAAAATGAGTGTGTTGATTCATCATTGTCTAAATGTTTGTAAAGAAGCTAATTTAAGGTCTTGATATAATAGTCAACAGCCATTAACTCATTGGTTCTTCAAGTCCATGAGTAACCTAAGAGGACACTTCTCTCTGGGAATAGAGGGTACTTTTAAGGACTCCAAGTTAAAGGCTTCCTTGGATTCTTTAACCTAGCAAAGCTGAGTGTGGTCCTCTTAGTTTATAGGAGAACAAACACAGGAACATCTTGGAAACTCTTGGCTTTTGAACTGTTTATACAGAATGCACGTTATCCTCTTAGCTGCAGCTTGGGATTTCAAAATGGGCTCAGCTACCAAGTATACAAGGTATTATTCTTCCTGGAGATATCCATGTTGTTGTTTGTTTGGATTTTATGATGCATGATTTTACAATGTTACTCTTTTATGATTTGTTCCTGTGTGCCATTTTGATTTGCTGGCTTGGTCTTGACAAATAAACATATATTGGAAATTTTCGTCTGGGTTCTGGATATCTAATCACAACTCTCTCTCTCTCTGGAGACCAGAGTCACTACTCCAGCCATGGAAACCTCCTGGGCGACCCTGGGCAAGTCATATTCATTCCTCAGTGTAAGAGGAAAGCAATGGCAAATCTCTGAATAAATCTTGCCAAGAAAACCCTGCATCCTCACAAGCCAGAGTCAATTTGAAGACAAATAACAATAAGATAATAGTTTTCCATTATTCAATACAAGCCTCATTGGCACATGGCCTGATGATATATTCAATGTACTACAGTCTCACTTTTGTAATGTTGGCTGTTAGTGAGAATTCAGGCCTGATTTGCTCTGGGACCCAACCATTTATCTTTTTAGTAAGACATGGTGTCTGTAAAACTCTCCCCCAACACCACATTTCAAATGAGTTGATTTTCTTCCTGTCAGCTTTTTTTACTGTACATTTTGTCATACCTCAGATCTACTATTAGTAATGAGATTTCATCTCTTCCTACAAGTCTTCTCATGGGATTACCTGAAGGGGTGTGTAAAGAGTCGACATCAAGTATTAGGGATTCCAGAGGCTGTCACAGGGTCCTTTCAGAATACACTGTTATAGATCTTTGATTCCATTTCAACAGTCTTGGCAGCACCCTGAAGTTTGTAATTTGATGAAACACTAGAGTTCTCTAGCTGAGAATTTTAAATGTTGTTTGTTGTTGTTATGTGCCTTCAAGTTATTTCCCACTTAAGGCAACTTCAAGGCAAACCTATCATGGGGTTTTCTTGGCAAGATTTATTCAGAGAAGGTTTGTCATTGCCTTTCCCTGAGAATGAGAGCCTGTGACTTGCCCAGTGGGTTTCATGGATGAGCTGGGAATTGAACTCTGGTCTCCAGAATCACTACACCATGCTGGCCCTTTCCTAAAATACCAGTGCCAAGATTCCATGGGATCTTGTCATGGCAGTTAACATGGAAAATAGCACAATAATTGTGTAGTGTGAAGGAGCCAATAGCCATCAACATCACAGCCCAGATCAAGCAAATACTGTGATGAAGTATATGTCCCCACGAGTGTACTCACTATCAGTGGAGGGAGTGGAAGCAACTTCTTTGTCTTCATTTCCTTGTCGCAGGACAGCAAACAAGGGGCTTCCAAGTGTAACCTTATTCTCCAGGCCATTGATGGGGTCCAGGGCTCTACCTCGGCATCTTCCTTCTGCTCTTGAAGACATGGTTGAGAAAGAGCAGGTCCCTCACAGTAAGAAGAGAAAGATCTACTAGGGTGCACACTGAGTTCTTCACAGACAGTCCTGCCCTACAGTTTTCTTAGGTGAATTGAGAGTGTTGGCTAGAGCAAATTTAACACTCCATTGAGAATGTGGATTTCAAAAAAAAGACTGACTTCCTGAATGTTTTACCTCCAACTATTAACCTATGAGAGAAAAATCCCTCATAAGGTTTTGAGGAATTGTCAGGAGTTGCATGTGCACCTTGCTTGCCATAAAAAATGAGCAGTTGGTGTGGTGGTTTAGATAGCAGAAAAGGCTACTGCAATGACATAGTGATCTCAGATACAGGTGTGGTGAGAACAAGCAAAGGGAGGCAAGTGCAAATCAAGTCTATTCGAGGTTGTGTCAGTGGAAGGACTCTGGTGGCAATAATATGGAAGGGGTGATATGGGAATGAGAGGAGAAAGTGTGTTTATTAATTGTAACAAATAAAAATTAAGCCTGCCAATCATTTGAAATTGTGTACAGTTTAATTAGGCAATTTTAATACTTGCTGGTCAATTCTGACAATGGACATCACTGGACTGGAACCATAGTTTCTTCATAAAGGTTTTCAAGCTTTAATTAATGAAGCTTGGTTTTCTGAACTTGGTATCCTGCTGGACTTGACAGAAACCCCAGAAACTCCCCAGGCAAGTGTCCACTCTTGAAGTCACATATCCTGACCACCATTAAAAGCAAAAGCAAAAGCAACCACTGGATGGAAATGCTGTTGTTGTTGGTATTTTGGTATTATATAGATTTCATGCATTTTTCTTCTTTTGTAGTATTTTAAGCTTCCCAAGGTATGGAGAACAAGATGTATTTTGTTTTAGTTGACTTTCAGTTAAATATTTCCAGAGAATACCTCAATTGCTAAAGGAATAAATAAAAGCAAGATTGCTATGGAATCAGTTGACTTAAAACAGGGTTGGGAAATGTACGGATCTCCAAACATTGTTGGAATGGAACTCCAATAACCCTTCACCATTGACTATTCAGGCTAGGGCTGATTGGAGCTGCAGTTCAAGAACATCTGGAGACTTTGGCAACTGTTGTCATCCATGCCAGTGGAGTAGCAATTCTGCTTCAATTTTTAGTCTAAAATGAGGTATCCATGGTATTTGGGAATAGGGCTTAGCACCTTGATGGCCCCTTTGAAGTTTGGACTAAAACCCGTAGCAGATTAATTGCCCCTGACCTGGGACCAACCAGCCACAATTGTCTTGACGGCTCTATATGTTCTAATGTCAAAAAACACTTGTTCCTTAGTTCTGATCCAACCTTATCCACTAGATGTCTCTATCAGCTTGAGCAAGAAATGTTTGGTGTCTGAGCAGCCAAAAGGTTGCTCAGTACTCATATCTGTATATAGAATTGAAAACTGGTCTCAGATGCATCCTTACATGAAATTGATTTAGGAGGGTGCAGTGTTACTCTAGGTGTTTAAAAAGTAACCTGTTCCTGTTACTCATCATCATTGTGGGAGAAAAGTTAACTTGCTGCATTATTTACTACAGTGCTTGTTACTTTTCTATTGCTCACTGTTACACTTTGAAGAGGGGAAAAAAGCCCTTAGCACTGAGAACAGAATGTCATTTTAAAACCTGAAACTAAAACTCCTGTAAATATCTCTAAAATTATCTATCTATCTATCATCTATCTGTCTGTCTGTCTGTCTGTCTGTCTGTCTGGTGGCTTGTTATTAACACCATGGAACCACATCTCTGCCCATCTCTGTGAGTTCAGTTCCTCACACATGCTAGCACTCTCGAATAAACATGGAGTCAATGATGTGAATGGAGTCAATGATGTGAATGTATTCGAAAGACATTCAAGGCATGCAGAGTTTAATCCTGGGTCTATTCGCATGAGTTATTCACACTGCTGATGATGCAAATCTTTTTTTAAAACTTGGGGGGGGGGGACACAGCATCTTTTGTCCAAAGTTAAGTGGGTGTTTTGGCAGCCCCTGCCCCCCAACTTAACTGGGTGTATTCAGGATACATGTGAACAATGAAGATTCAACCCATATTCATCTTGGATTATTTTCACCATCTGAATAACCCCAAAGTTAAGACAGAGGTAAAACACTGCAGATAAAAAAAGTTAAAACACAATTAAACAAGCTTCATATTAAAATATAAGTAATTTTAAAAGTATAAAATCAATTAAAACCAATACAATAAAAAATAGCACTCACCTATAAAATACATTTTGGAATCATTCATTAATAGTCAAATGCCTATTTAATTTTTTTAAAAAGGCCTTCATCTGACAACAACAAAAGGGGAACAGAGAGCAGGCCTAGCCTCCCACCAAAGGGAATTCCACAGCCTGCATGTTTTAAGACAATGACATACAGTACTCCTTCACACGACTCACCGTCTAGTCTCTGTATGTGATGAGGCATCAGAACAAACACCGGCACACAATGAAAAGCATGATTATCTTGACCCTAGTTTCCCTCTCATGATATGACACAACAATCTTGTTTGTTTTCCTATCATGTGGAGGTAGGACTATAAAATGCAGGTTAAGGCCTACGAAACTGCATGAGGTAGAAGAACAGGATGCATATTTGCACTCTCCTTGCATTGCCTCCTATAGCCCTCACAGTTGAACCATGTCTACAAGCAGAGGCAACATTGAGGGGTGCAGGGGATGTGGACTGCACCGAGTGACACCCAGGGCCCATTCACACTCAGAAATAACCCAGTGTGGAAACTGGGTTATTTCATTTATTTGCCACGATTGAATCTGTCTGTGGCATTGATTTGTCATGACTGAATCTCTCCATGGCATTTTATCCCAGATTCATGTTCACACTTTTGGGAATGTGGTAAAGTGCCATGGAGGATTCGATCCTGGCAGTCACAGCAGCAAGGGCAGATGAGGAGGAAGAGGAGATCGAGGGCGAGGAAGGCAGATCCAGGGCAGGGGCAGTGGGGGCAGAAGACGAGGAGGAAAAGGAGAATGAGGGTGAGGAAGGCAGATCCAAGGATGAGGTGGGAGACAGAGGAGGAGGAGGGATAAAAGAACCTCCGATTTCCCCATCTTAAAAAAAACTCCAGGGTAAGGGGGGATTTGCACCACCCCCCTCCCCCAGATTCGGGTCAGGAAAACCTGGTGCGAATGTGAACAACCCCCAGGAAAACCTGGTATGTATGTAAACAACCCCAATTTACACCGGTTTGGAAACCAGTTCAAAATGCAGTGTGAATGAGCTCCCAGAGATGGGTGTCACATGGTGTGGCAGAACACTTGGAGGGACTGGCACACCTACTAGGTGAGTGAGAAAGAATGTTGTCTTCCTTTCCTGCTCAACCAGCAGCCACACCGTATCCTAAAAAGGCCCTCTGGAGGCTGCAGCGCTCCCCGCATACCAATGGCTGCTGTGGGTGCAGTACCTTCAGGGTCTGGCATGGCTGCTTTCTGAGCAGCTGTACTGGATTCTGAAGGCCTTTGTGGCCAGTTTGTCCCTCTGCACTGGGTGACATGAACCCCAGTGACACCACTGTCTATATATATACCTCAGTTAACAGAGTAGATGTGTTCCTGGGCATTATTTCTTTAACAGCAACTTTGTTATAAGACTGCATATTCAGGGGTAGGCGTGTTGAATATGCAGTAATACAACAAAATACAAAATACACAAAAGAGTGCTATCTTCATTGGACCAACTAAAATGCACAAAATACATCATACTTGCTTTCAAAGCTACATCAGCTTCTTCAGAGGTAGAAATTTCTACCAGAAGTGGAAACAACATGGACACAATAGAGCCATTAAACATGTTTCAGCATTTTTTAAAAACCCAAACCTAATGTGCACATGTGAAATGCAATCACCAGGTCAGATGAACTTTGCATAAGTAAGCCAAATAAATAAACAAATAAATATTTTTTTAAAAAGGAGCTTTTACAGTCATTTAAAAAAATCTTTGTTTTATAATAGATATTTCAGATGGTCTGGAATCTACTGTTAGTTTAATGTTGTTTTACCATATATACTTGACTATAAGTTGACCTCATGTACAAGTCGAGGGCAGGTTTTGGGGCCAAAATTATGGATTTTCATATGACTTGTGGATAAGTCGAGAGAAAGACTTAGAAGTGTGTAACAAAGGATGCAAAAGATGAAGGAAAGGAAAACAGTGCCAGAAAACTTATAAAATTCCAGCAGACGTAACTGTTTGGCTTAATAGTTAAAGGGGGTGTAAGTGCTTCCAGAGCAGATGACACTCTTGCCTTTCACCAGCAGATGGTTCCTTTTTTAAATAAGAATTACATACAGTACAGTACTTACATTGACCTGTGGATAAGTCGACTCAGGTTTTGGGGGTCATTTTTTGACTTAAATTTCTAGACTTATACATGAGTATATACAGTAATTTCATTTTTAAAATGCTTTTGACTGTATGTGTTTTTAATTTTCTTCCTTTCTGTAAGCTGCCTTCAGTCCCAATTTGGGGGAAAGGCAGGGTATAAAGAAAGTGATGGACAGATAGTATATCTTCCATTCAGAGTCACTTGTGACATCCCTGTGAAATTGGTCACACTTTCTGCCTCACTCCTAGTGGAATACCAATACTGTGGCTGTTATTGTGGCTGTCATGGCTGCAGAAAGCAAGCAACACCTGCTGAAATGTCTTCTTCTACACAACTATTAAGGGGACAGGGCTCCTGGCTGTCCCTGAGAGTTTTCTGTTTAGAACACTTGACTGAAAATCTCAATGCAGTGATGACTATGGTTTATAACTCTCCCACGCCATTTCAGCTGCTGTTTTCATTGTCCACTGTAGGATAAGATAAGTGTTCATGTCAGAATGAGTCATGGATGAGAGATAATATAAGAGAAAGGTCAACCAGATGACACTCAATCAATGTATGAAGATCAATAAGAAGGTGGGAAGGCATGGTGCTGAAATTTCCTGTAGCTGATGGGGGAGGAAAGAGAAAGATATTCACTTGACATTTTGTTGCTTGGATAAACATTATGGGAGGAAGGGAATATTAATTTCTTGACATCTGTTGGAAAATGATCACACAGAGATCACAGTGAGGTTTTGGACTGTAGGTATCTTCCTGGAAGTTGTCATTGTAGGTATTCTTACTGTGAGCCATGTCTTTGTTGTTTTCAATATATGTGCAGCAACCATATGGCCATTCCTGTCCTGAAGCCTTTGTAATGCCATCCCTCAGAAACTAAAGGGAGCATAAATCTGATGCTACTGAGCTTCACTGACACATATATTTGGCAAAAGTTATCAAATGGTCCTGAACAATGGTTGCAGCCAATGCCTTCCTCTCTTACCTGCCCCCCTTGTCCATTAGGAGACTTCCTTGCAGTATGTACATTTTAGGGTAGCATTCTGTTGCTGTGGTTATTGTTGTTGTTGAGAGTGCTATTCTGACATCTTTATTTTGATAAGAAATGATGGTGTTTGATTGATTGATTGATTGATTTATTGATTTAGCAATGCTGCTTCTGGTAGAAATTGTTGTTGTATGCCTTCAAGCCGTTTCTGACTTATGGCAACCCTAAGGTGACCTATCATGGGGTTTTCTTGACATGATTTTTGTTCAGAGGAGGTCTGCCATTGCTTTCTCCTGAGGTCACCCAGTGAGTTTCATGGCTGAGTTTGAAATCAATCTCTGGTCTCCAGAGCTGTAGTCCAACACTCAAACCTCTCTGCCATGCTGGCTCTCCACACTAGTACTTTTTCACAACTATGGGCCACAGTACAGAACAAAACTTCGTATTCCCTCTTCTCAGTGCCTTCATATACTGAGGTGTTGGCTGCAGTTGCTAACTTGATGTTGGATCTTTTCAGAATTAACCACCCTTCCCCCTCCCCAGTTATGAAATATCATCTCCATACCCCCCCCCCCCCAAAAAAAGACCCCTCTTGATCTGGAAGGGACAGTCCCAATTAATCCTATGCTGTCTCACTTTTTTGGCTACTTTCAAAATGTGCCCATTTTTCTCGCCTTCTCCCACCTTCCCCCTTAAGCTTGTTTCAACTTCAGAAAAATGAGTTTAAGGTGCAAATATATTTTGCACTCATTTAACTCAGTGGTGGAGAGGAAAAGAGAGGGTAGAATCTTGCCCTTCCCATTAGGCTCAGGCAAAAGCCAATGGCTGAAGCCTGTCCTAGCTTATTTTTCTTCATTAATAACTTTTGCCAATTCATATACACTCTGATGTCACTTAGCCATCTGTGTGCCAGGTTTCCTTTATGAAATGTTGGAGGGTATGCATATCTAGTCAAAATGCCTTATTCTCTCAGGCCTTTTGATCCTCTACATTTCTGTTGTGAAGCTCTGTTTTTAAGTAGCTTTATCTCTGGTGTTTCTAAGTCTTTGCATATCTGTTTAGCTTCTGCTGCTTTTAATACATTGACTGCTTTATTATATTGCTTCTGTTTTCATATGGAGTGGTGCATGAATAGAGCTGTGTGTCTGAGAGAGAGAAAGAGAGAGACAGAGATTCAACACTGGATTCAGTAGGTAAACATTTTTCATATCTGCGGTTTAATTGCAGTGGGTGGCTCCTCTGCAGAATTATCAGAAAGTTGGTAATATATCAGGAGCAAGAAGGCAGGCTTAATTAATTCACATTTTGGGAGCTCTACAAACAGAGCTAGAGGCCATTTGGTCGCTATGCAACTTAGCAATAACTTCCTGGCAGCAGGAATGAAATTGCCAGGGAAAGAAGAGTGGGTGTATTATTATGTTTGTCTTTCAGAAGGAATTCAAAGGAAACAAAGGTCTGGCTTGCTTGCCAGCCTAGCATAAAGTGTTCTACATGCTCTTTCAGATAAATTAACATATGTTCTCATGGAACAGAGGTGTTCCAGAGAGCCATCTGTTGAAGAGACTAAATTCATTTTGTTAGGCAGAATTCAGGTTTGGATAACTGTAGAAGCATGGGAGCCAGTGTGGTGAAGTGGTTTGAATGTTGGACTAGGAGCCTGGGAGAGCAGAGTTCAAATTCCTGCTCATCCATGGAAACTCACTGGGTGACCTTGAGCAAGTCATACTCCCTCAGCCTAAGAGGAAAGCAGTAGCACACCTCCTGTGAATAAATCTTGCCATGAAAACCCAAGGAAAAGGATTTCCAAAACTGGAAGTGACCTGAAGGTACATAACAACTAGAAAAGCAAAGAAAAAGGTGAGTGGACTTCCTCACATTCTTTATTTACTGTCTGCAAAGTCCTTTCTGGACATTCAATTATGGCATCACACAAGAGCTCGGATCATATATCATCACCAACCATAACTTCCATATTTTTTCCACCTTGCCCTTCAGGTCTGAAGAGAGAACCTCTGTGGCCACAGGAGACATTGCAACCCAATCTGCCAGGAGAACTGTACTTGGATTCAGACTTTTATAAAGGGAAGAAAAATTTAAAAGCACACGATCCCTCTGGAACATGCAGCTGGTATATGGAGTACTTCCAAATGTACAACTCCTAGCCAGAGATATTGTCAGAGGCTGAAAATATTGGTCCCAGGGTTACTCTGTAAAAGACAAAAACTGGACAATACTAATGTATATTCACATTTTATGGGCTGGAATAGATCTGGGTCATTGGGAACAGCTTCAGGACTGCAGCCCATGGGCCCAGACAGTGGTAGCCAATGGATTTTAAGTTAATGGGCTTGGGACTTTGCTCCAAGTTCTAGTCTAGAGTTTAAAGGAGAGATCCAAGATACTGTATAACCTATCCTGCAAATGAGTTCAGCACTGTGGATAGTTTCTTCAATATCTGAATTTAAAAACCAGGGGCAGATTTACCATCCCATTGACATAGGCGCAACCAGCCTCTAAGGCTTGGCCCACCCCTAGCAATATCTCAGTTTATTGTGTTACTAGTGATTAGTTATTCCATTGTGTCATCTTTAATGAGTTTTCTGAGGTAAGAAAAGAAGTGAAAAAATGGGTGAGGATACAGGGGAAGAGTTTAAAAATGGAAGACATCATGGACTGTCCCTATCCTTCCATGGATGAGGTATGACAATCGCTGGCATGGCAATAGCTGATATGTTAAAACCAGAACCTTGAATTTGACTTGGAAACAAAATAGAAGCCAGTTCACTTGTTTCAAGAGGTGGGCAACTTTAGTGTGGCTGCCCATTTCTTCCCCTGGAGCACACTGAAGGCTGCATCCTCCTATAACAACACATTTGGTGGCAGAAGCCCCAAGTTTCACAATAAAAATGTACTTGCTTTTTATTCCTACTACCAACTTTACTGAATTTGGCAAAACACAACCGGGCAGAGAGTGTCTCCAGTCTATGTTATATGTATTGCCCACTACCTCCACCCCTGATGTAAAGGGACTGCTGCATCCTGCCCCCATGCTCTGTGCCCTATAGTCCTTTATGATTTCCTTGATATAATGGTTGTTGTTGTTATTTGGGGTCAAGCTGACTTTGGCAATGAATGAGAGAACTCCAAGAGCTCTGGTCTTCAACTACCCTGGTCAGATCTTCTAAACTTAGGGCCATGCTTCCCTGGACTGAGTCTATCCATTTGTAATGCAGCCTTTCTCTTGTCCTACTGTCTTCCACTTTGCCAAGCCTTATTGTCTTTTCTAATAAGTCATGTCTTCTCTTGATAAGTCCAAAGTATGACAGCATCAGGTTCAAATCGGCTTCTAGGGAGAATTCAGGCCTTGCTTGTTTTAGGACCCTTTTTTTGACTTTTTTGACAATCCATGGTATCAGTAGAACTTTTCTCCAACACTATATTTCAATGTGCTGACTTTCTTTCTGTCAGCATTCTTTACTGTCCAGCTTTTACAATCATACATAGAAATGGGAACTATGATGGCATGGAAAATCCTGAGTTTAGTATACAATGATCTATCTTTACACTCAAGGATCTTACCTAGTTCCTTCATAGCTGCCCTTTCAAGCCTTAATAATGTTCCTCTGATTTCTTTGTTACAGTCTCCATTTTGATTTAGAGACTGAGCCAAGTATAGTATACAAAATCTTTAGTCATTTTGATGTAAATGTCATACATATTAGTAAGCTCCTAGTGCTTACAATGTATATACTTATTTCACTAGTCCTTTTTTTTTTTTAAACTGAAAACAGCTTCTCAGAAAAGGAGCAGAATGACAATGCACTCTTTTGCACTATCACCACATTTATGCTTCAGTGGCTTTAATTCCCATGTTTGCTTACTTGCACTTGCAGTACAACAATACTGTTTATTCCCCCCTGTTTTATGCTGCCTCCTGGAGGCCATAAGTGTGCAATTACACAATTACACTATTGTGGAGCCCTCTCCATATGCAGACGATGCAAGCTCTTGCCACACTGCTCCCAACATTCCAAGAAAGTGGAGTGAGACATTCAAATCCAAAATGCTTACCAAACTCTTGTGGATTGGAAGGAGCTTTGGCATTGTGGAATAAGCTCCAGGCAAAGATGGGACTCATACATTCCCTACATTTTTGGATGTGAGCTTTGCTGGCAAAACTGGTTTGCATTCTATTGTCAACTGAATTCACTTGGGCATGTTGTAGCAGTAAGTTTTGATGAGAACTTGAAGAAGGAAAGAGAGATGGTTTTGCTACACAAAATGGTGAAACCATTACAATTATATTGAACTCTCCTGGAATATGTCCTCTACTGTTGCCTGGTCTGCTATTATTCAGATGGCTATCAGCAGAGGTATCACCAAACATCTCTACAGGCGGCTATTGTGACAACATTGCTGAAGCCCATTGTTTTTTGTTGCCACACAAATGGGCAAGAATGCTTTTCCCCAATCTGCTTTTTGGGAATAAATATTTTTTAAAACATCAAGGAATAAAGAAAATCAAAATAGGTTGGGTTTTGTTTTTTGGTTTTTTGTATCACTGTGTTCCCTGAATTGAGAATATGTTGCTATTTTTAACCATGCTCTTCATGTTCCTCATCAGTGGATGACTTATCTGTCTAATTTCATCTATTTGTAAGCATATGTTGCTCAGTTCCTTTTCTGCACTGGCTCTGTCTTTGACTGCTGTAATGAGACTATCGGATTATTCAGATGGTGCACATAATCCTGGTAAAACATGGATTGAACCTGTGTTGTTCACATGAATTTTGAATGCATCTGATTAAGTTTTGAGGGAGGGACTCTCAGGGTTTTGTTTTGTTTTTAGTTTTCCTGATCTGCGTTGTTTCCATGGCTGAGTAGAGATGTGAATAATGGATCTGAGATAAACCGGGATAAAACTCTGCATGTGTTGAACATGTTTGAAATATATCCTCATCACTGACTCCATCTTTCTTCACAGTGTTGACATGTGTGAGCAACAGAACTTGCAGAGATGTGCATTGATGTGGTTCTAATGAAAAAGATAGTGTGAACAACAAATTGGGAATGCGTGAATGAGATTATTCACATAGTTGTGTTGTAAAACAAAACATGACAATAACCCCTATGTCTTTGGCTTTTAAAAAGTTGTCTAAAGGTTGAAATAGGCCTGGTGCATACCGCGGAAAAGGGGCAGTCTGCAGCTACCCCTTTCCGAGGTGGATTGGGGCCAAGGCAACCATACTGGCAGCCCCAGAGCCCCCAATCCGCCGCTTTTCCAGGCTACTGAGAAGCGGCAAAACGCTGCTTCTCTGTGGCCTGAAAAGGGGTGTCCATGGGGCTTCATGCCCCATGGACTCCCCAACAGGCGCAGCCAGAGGAGAAAGGGGCCGCGCTTGGCTCCTTTCTCCCCGGCTTCGTTCCCGTGGCAATTTAGTTGCCGTGGGAACGATCTAGTTGCCGTGGGAACGAGGCGCCCTATGGACGGCACTATGTCAAGATGGCACCCTCCATACATAGTAGGACTGGGAAGCGTGCAGTTGCTGCACCCTCCCCAGCCCTACTTTTGGCTCCAGCATGGTGCTTTCATGCCCTCTGTACTGGGCCATAGATGGCCCAGAAAGTCCGCCTCTACACTGGGGTATTAGCTATCCTCCTAATTTGGTGTCCTCTGCACATGTGATAAGCAATCCATGTTCCATGTGATAAGCATAATTATTATTATTATTATTATTATTATTTATATGCCGCCCAATCACTGGGAATCCGGGCGGCTTACAACAGAGGAATAATACAAAGAAAGCAATAACAATAAACATGGAATAAAAAGAGATATAACATAGCAGCATATTGAACAATAACAATAAATTAAGATCACAATCAACTATAACAGTAAGTAAGAAAAACAAAATATATAGCAAATCAACAGCAGCAAATTAAATAACAAAATACATAGCAGTTAATAAAGCAAAACAAGTGAAAGGAAAAACTAACAATAAACATTCCTTGCAATTAAATAATTAAAACTGTTGACTCCATTCCTCTGTTCCATCAACCAAGTCATTTTTAAAGTTGTTGAATAGCACTGGGCCCAGGACAGAACCCTGTGGCGCCCTGCTAGTCACTTCTCTCCAGATGAAGAGGAGCCATTGGTGAGCACCCTTTGGGTTTGGTCACTCAACAGTCACTGTCAAGCCCACGCTTTACTAGCCTGTTTGCAAGAATATCAGGGGAGACTTTGTCAAAGGCCTTATTTAAATCAAATCCTTTGGTGTTCGTGGAGTTTTTCTTTTAAAGAAACAAACCTTCATATAAGATGCCACATTTTGTGGGAGGAAATTGATGTGAGAGATTTCACGCTCTACCTAAATACAGTAAGGGAAATAGAATTTCCGTGTGCACCTTCTGGTAAGTGAAAAAGAATTTCTGGCTCTGCATTATGCCTTTAATTTAGCATATAGTTTGACCATGGGTCGCAACAGTTTGCTAGATATAAGCAGCAAACCTATATCAGATACCTGAGATGTACATTTGGACACATCTGGACTAGAGGGGCTTCCAGATGAAGCTTTTATTGAAGAATCAAATTGTCTAAATCACACAATTTTACAAGGATCCAGACCATGCCAATTTTTACTTATAGGCCTCCCACAACCCCTCACCTTTTCTTCCACCTTTTCTTCTTCCACAAAAAATCTATTAGGGAGGATATGATGGAATAGCTGTACAATGTCTTTTGACAGGTACCACTTAGACTGAAAGGACACTAGGCAGAGAAACCCAAACAAGGAAGAAGTGAGCAAACAGCCAAGATATCAGACAGATAATCCTCAAGATCTGAGAGAACAGAAATAATAGTGTAGGGCAGGGAGAAAGTACAACTACAAAACAAGCAAGTTTAGAGATGGGAGATAAAGAGGAAGGTGCAGGTAAATAGTCCACCCACTTCTGTTTCCATAGGAGCTGCTGGGAGTCTGGGGTCAATGAGATCAAATGGAGCCCTGGTGGCACAGTGGTTAAATGCCTGTACTGCAGCCATTCACTCAAGACCACAAGGTTGCGAGTTGAAGACCAGCAAAAGGGCCCAAGCTCGACTCAGGCTTGCATCCTTCCGAGGTCGCTAAAATGAGTACCCAGGCTATTGGGGGCAAATTAGCTTACTTGCTAATTAGCTTACTTGCTGTTCACCGCTATGATCTTTGGAATAGCGGTATATAAATTAAAAAAAATCAATTAGATTCTCAGAATCATAAAGTTCTTGAGAAATCCTGAAGGCTGACATATTTCATTTTGCTTAAGCTTCCAGTGTCTTTTGGCTCTTGTGTCAGTGGAGCAGTGAATCCACTCTGGGTTTTATACTGAACTTTATAGGAGCTGTTCAAGATCTGAAACTCTATTTCCCTCAAATAGATTCAGCATCTTGGGGAATTCCATTCAAGTTCAGTGAAGCCCACAGTAGTTTCACTACCAGAGTAACACCAGAGGCACCATCCTCCACTACTTTTGTGGACTGCTGCTCTCTTCATCAGACGTGCAAAACTTAATGAAAAGTGACTAGAATAAGACTAAGAATGAATTGTCTCATGATTCTTATAAACATCCAGTCTTCTCAGAGAAGAGGAAGTTCTTCCCTCCATCTCACCACAACTCTGCCTCCAGAAGTACCATTTCATTTTAAATTACAGAAGGGTTGCTTACTTCTCTGCCAAGTGGTGTGCAGAACCTCATAAACTGGGGTGATGATGAGTAAGGATATAGTAGTAACATTCCTTCACTTCCAGTTGTGGTGTTAGAGGTAATTGTTTCAATTTATCTAACTGACCACAGGATGCCACTGTTGCTCCAGAGAAGCAGATTTGACTTTGTTAATTTTCACAAATGAGAAGGTAATGTGGTTTTTATTTTTAAAAAATGCAACTATACAGATAGCTAATTACTGAGAGCTGCTTGGAACTATAACTATAACTAATGGCTTTGACCAATAACTTTCCAAGTTGTAGACTGCAGCTCAAGCCAGTTTCTCACTGATGGCACATTTACACCAGAGGCAAAACTCTGAATGGAAAACTGGAGCTACCTGGAATCCCTCTATTATGTGTGGTGGAACATCAGGTTGATGTCTCCATATGTCACCACTGTGTTGCTCACCACCACTGATGTTGGCATGCTGCTGCTCAATCTGAGGTCAGAAACAAGGTGCCCGGCTTTATATGGCGGGGTTCCTTCTTTCCGACCTTAGATGAAATCGTGATGTAGTGGAGTAAAAAAGCTTATTTTTTTCCACTGTCACTGTTCTGGGTCAGGACACTTTTAATTGTCATTGTTTTGGGCCAGAAATTGGTCCAGACTTTGAGAGAAATTGTGGTAGGAAACTGGAATTTCACAAAATCTGGAGCAAACGGTGACTTTTTAAATTCCAGTTTAAGGCTAATATTTTGTGGGTTTGGTGCTGATAGAGCCATAGGTTGTCTGGACCAGATTTGTAGATAGGGCACCAAATTAGGGATAGGGCTCTGTGTCTTCTGGACAGCTTGCTGTGAAAACCAGGGAAGGACATTTTATTTGGCTTGTGTAGACAAGCCCTGAGTTGATAAGCCTGCATCTGGATTGTGGTATCATCACAAGACTTAATGCTCTTCATACAAAGAAATGTGGCATGTCAGGGTGGTGAAGGCTAAGCTTGAAGATTCTCTCTGATATCTAGATATCGATGGAATAGGCTTTAAAAAAATAAAACAAAAAAACTAGTGGCACTTTCAGTTTGCTCTGCAATGAACAGTGATACAACTCAGATATGGGGTTACTATTCCAGCGAAAGTCAGCACTTCTGACCTATACCCAATGGTTAAGAATGGTAGAGTAGGAAAACTAAATGAACAGAACCCAAGTGTTGACTTCCCAAGTTTTCATTGATTCAGTGGGCTGGATGGGAATACAATGGCTCTACATGGGACTGTAAATTAGATTCAGGCCAATTTCTTCCTGGATTCCCACAAATCTTGCCAAAACCATATTGCCCATACAAGAAGAGGTTTCAGAAGACTGGAGTAACCCCAAAGTTAGAAAGACAGAAAATGTCTTGCTAGGAAATTCATAAGAGGGCAAACATCCCAGCAGTTCTAAACACTGATTGACAAAGATAAAAACTTACAATTGTGTGAGAGACTGAAGGTTGGCTGAAGGATAAGAAAAGTAACTGGGGGAGAGGTGGAACTGGAGTGATTGTAGGTGGAAGCAGGGATATGCACAAAAGTAAAAAGAGATATATAACATCAGCTCACTGTGTGGGCATGCCATTTTATTGGAAGAAGCCATTTTAAGAATGTGCCCAGGTATAGAAAAACCTGGCCATAGGCATTAGTGGGCACATTGAAGATTTTATTGCAGCTGGGAGTGATGGCTTGTGGACCAACACCTCACCTGCTAAAGCAAGGATCAAGAACATTTGTGTCCCAGCGTTTTGGGCTGCAAATCCCATTACACTTTTTCATTAGCCACAATGGAATTGGTTGCTGGGAATTGTAGCCCAAATTTTTGGAAGCCCAAACCCCTCCACTCTAGGAAAATTCTTGATCTCTGTGAGATATCAAGTCTGGTGCTAAGAACCAAGATGTTTGCCATGCTGCAATATTTTGTTATCCTCTTGTACTTCAGCTTATGGAGCTGTTTACTGAGCATCCTTGCTGTTTTCTCACTACTTTTCTTATTACAGAAGTGGAGTCTATTTAGGCTGATTTTCTTGACCTTTGTTGCCCTGGGTTAATGTGTCCTGGGCGCTCTATTTACACAGTGTTTTTGGCTTCCATTACTAGCCACAATTATGTTATGAGAATAGTCGGGGACACATCAGGTGGCCAAAGTCCAGTTGCTCAATATGTTTTACCTACATATTCGCAAGCTAGCTGAAGTGGGGAACCAGCAATCCCTTCACCCAGTACAAGGGCCTGGTACCATATTTGTTCTCATTAGTTAAAGGTATTTACATACTTTCTTGGAAACTCTTCAGGAACCAGCTTGGGGACCAGAACCAGTCCACACAGCACCACTTCCAGTAGCATTGCTCAAAATGGTAGCATATTTATAATGCATTGTTCAAATTTACTGATAAGGTCATTTTGGTTGCTTCAAGAAATTGGCCATTTTTTAAAAGAAAAATTATCCTAAGTTTCGATTTGGGCATTATTTAAAAAGTGTGGGAAACTGGTTTGGGATGCCAGGCTAGATCCCCACCCCCTCCAAACATACCCCCAGATGTCACAAGTCCCCACAGTTGTAACACTGGCTGTAAACTCCATCTGTTCTTGCAGCAGAGGATCCATCTTTGCTTTCTCTTTGAACTTAACCTACTGTGCAAGCACTTTCTGGGAGATTTGTTCCACGTTCACATTTCCTGCACAGGAGAAAGAAAGTGATGAGGGAACAAAGTTGTGTGCATTCCCAGAAGCCTGCTTAAGGAGCATTCCCACAGAGGGCACTCTGTAAGTCACAGATATTTCACCAGCCCCGCACTTCTCCTCATTTGGGACAATGCAAGGCAGAAAACCTACCAAGTAAGGATTCCCCAGCATGTCACTGATTTTCTCAAAAGCCACGCCTCTTAGAATGCATGCATCATTTAAACAGCATACCTCTAAAGTGACCCAACGCAGCTTTATTTTGGCCTGTCTGTTCAGGTCCCCTGCTAGCCATGAGATGTTCAGTAAGGGTAGGTTTCCTGTAGTAATTAGAAATATCCAGTATTTAGGGTTTGTTTCCTTGGGAATAACTAGCAGTTTGCAATTTGTGTACATTAACCGAGCTATTTGGTGATAATTTTACTAGTGAAACTTTTGATTATACTTAAAAGAGAATTATTATAAAGTGTTTTTCAGATGGTACATGACCCCAACTAAGCTTCCAAAATAGCTAAATATGGTAATTCATATTGCTGGAAATGTAACCAAAAAGGTGATTCCTTATATACTATCTCTGATGGCAGTGCAGTGCGGTTAAATTTTTTTGGAAATTTTGTCCACTAAAAAAAAAAATACCACGGAACCCAGAATTGTTTCTGTTGAAAGTAACTGATGTAATACAGGACAACTTGGTTCAGGACGAAGTAAGCGTGGGGCAAGGGGAGGTATGGCGGTAGGAGAGTGGATCAGCGTTACAGGGGAAGACGAGATCGATGCTTAATATCTATCTCTCCTTCCTATCCCTCTCCTAACCAAAGGAACCTGAGGGTCATTCCAACCGTACCACAAACCCTGTCTCTGCTCCTGTGCAACGCCAGGTCCATCAACAACAAGTCCCACATCATCTACGACTTGCTCAAGAACAACAACTGTGACCTGGCTTGCATTACTGAGACCTAGCTTGGGCCTGAAGGGGAAGTTGTGTGGGCTCAGGCCCTACCTGCCGGGTACTCAGTGAAGGACCAGACCAGGTTAGGTGGGCGGGGAGGGGGGGTGTTGCCTTGGTCCATAAGACCACCTTGTCTCTATCCAGGAACCATGTTCATCAAACTTCCTATATCGAGTGCATTTACTTGACCCTGAAGGCCAGGGACAGTCTAGGGATTTTGTTGGTGGCCACCCCGTGCGCTAACAGACTCCCTTAAGGAGCTGACACAGTTGGTCTCGGAGCTGATGCTGGAATCACCTCAGCTTTTGATCCTCGGTGATTTCAACATCCCCTTCGCGGCCAACTATGTTCCATCCGGTGCGGCTCGTGAATTCATGGATACCATGACAGCCATGGGCCTGTCTCAACTGGTGTCGGGTCCGACGCATTCGGCGGGTAGTACACTCGATTTGGTCTTTTGTACGGACATGGAAAATCCGTGGGCGGAAATAACCAACATCTCCGCCTTGTCATGGACAGATCATTTCCTGGTGGAGGCAAAAATCAAGGCTTCTACCCAAATCCCTCCCGGGGGTGGCGGACCTATTAAAATGGTCCACCCTCGAAGGCTGATGGAACCCAAAAGGTTCCAGGAAACCCTAGAGGGGTACATGGTTGGAAATGACGGCGACTCTGTTGATGCCCTGACTAACATCTGGGACAATGATCTCTCCAGGGCTATACACAGTATCGTTCCCAAGCGTCCTCTTAGGCCTGCTTCCAAAAAGAAGCCCTGGTATACAGAAGATCTCTGAGCAAGGAAGTGGGTACTGCGACGGCTAGAGCACGTCTGGCGGAAACACCAGCACTTATCCGACAAGGCTCTCCTAGACCTTCTTTTAAAGGACTACGGAGAGGCGATCGACACAGCAAAGAATTCGTTCTTTGGTGCACGAATCGCGTCCGCGTTGTCGCGTCCAGCAGAGTTGTTCAGGGTAGTGAGGGAGCTAACTCAGTTCCCTCCTGCCCCGAACCAGATCCTTGAACCTTCTAAGGCCTGCTGTGACCAATTTAACAACTTGTTCACGGATAAAACCTCTCGGATAAGCGAAGGTCTTGAAGCCAGCATTAGAGCAGAACTTAGAGTAGAGGCACCAAGAGCTTCCGTGGACTCGGTTGTACTGGATCAGTTTGAGTCTGTGAGTACCGAGGATGTGGACAGGATCCTTAGAAGTGTTAGGAAAACAACCTGCTCTCTCAATCCCTGTCCCTCGTGGCTAGCGGCTCAGGGGGGACCGGTAGTAAACGCATTGTTACACCGGATTATTAATACATCTTTGAGGGAAGGGCAATTTCCAACCAGCTTGAAACTGGCCATGGTAAAACCCCTGCTGAAAAAGCCCTCCCTCGACCCCCTGATGCATAATAATTATCGGCCCGTTTCGCTATTGCCATTTTTGGGGAAGGTGATCGAGAGGGCGGTTGCAATCCAGCTTCAATCGATCTTGGATGAAACGGATTATCTTGACCCATTTCAAACTGGCTTTCGGGTGGGCTACGGGGTTGAGACTGCCATGGTCGCCTTGGTCGATGATCTCCGTCTGGGCATCGACAGGGGAAGCGTGTCCCTGTTGGTGCTCTTGGACATCTCAGCGGCTTTCGATACCATAGACCATGGTATCCTTCTGGAGCGCCTGGCAGAGGTGGGAGTCGGGGGCACTGCGCTCCAGTGGTTCCGGTCCTACCTCTCCAGGAGGTTCCAGATGGTGCAGCTGGGAGATGTGTGCTCCGATAAGAGGGCCCTAACATCTGGTGTCCCTCAAGGAGCCATTCTGTCTCCAATGCTTTTCAACATTTACATGAAACCGCTGGGAGAGATCATCTGGAGACACGGGGCGCGGGGTTATCAGTACGCTGATGACACTCAAATAGTTTTCTCTATGTCTCTGACTGATGCAGTGACCAGGGATGGCACCTCTCCTCTCGTGGCCTGTCTGGAGTCAGTAATGGGTTGGATGAGGGAAAACAGACTCAGCCTGAATCCGGAGAAAACGGAAGTACTCGTGATAGGTTCTCCCGGTCCAGGGATGGCGGTAATTCCACCTGTCCTGAATGGGATCACGCTCCCCGTGAAGGACTCAGTACGCAGTCTCGGGGTGCTCCTTGACTCGTCGCTCCACCTTTCATCTCAGGTGGATGCGACAGTCAGGAACACCTGTCATCAGCTTCGGCTGATATGCCCGCTGCGTCCCTACCTGGGCCGGAGGGACCTTGAAACTGAAGTACACGCTCTGGTAACCTCTCGTTTGGACTTCTGCAACACGCTCTACATGGGGCAACCCTTGTACCATACCCGGAAGCTGCAATTAGTGCAGAATATGGCAGCCCGACTGGTCACTGGTACATCCAGGGCCAGTCACATAACATCAGTGTTAAAAGACCTTCACTGGCTGCCTATTCGCTTCCGGGCACAATACAAGGTGTTGGTTATCACCTATAAAGCCCTAAATGGCTTGGGCCCAGGGTATCTAGACGACCGCCTCTCTTCATACAATCCGCCCCGCACACTCAGATCATCTGGGCAGCAACTGCTAAGAGTTCCAGAGGCCAGATTAGTTTCCACCTCTAGGAGGGCCTTTACCATCTTGGCTCCCAACCTCTGGAACTCACTGCCCGCTGAGCTCCGCACGGCCGCCTCCCTAGCCCAATTTAAGAAGGGGTTGAAGACATTTTTATTCGAGCAAGCCTACCCCTGACTCTTCCCCTGAACACTTTCCCGGCCTCTCCCCGCCTCGTCAGCATTGTAAGCTGGCATGTGCTGTTTTATTGTATTGGTTTTATTGTGATTTTATTGTATTGTATTGTTTTTTGATGTGCACTGCCCTGATCTCTGGAAGGGCGGTATATAAATAAACTTTTATTATTATTATTATTATTATTATTATTATTATTATATTTGATTACAGCTGCTCGGTTGATTTGGGCAAAATATTGGAAATCCAGCAGTATCCCAACAGAATGGTGTTTGAAGATAAACGAACTAGCGATTTTGGATATGATATCAATGTCTAAAAACAACAGAACCTTGCAACAATAGGAAGAGAAGTGGGGAAAGATTTCAAAATTATGGGAAGATAGCAGTAATGATGTAAGATAGATAGAATTAATACTTTTTCATTTATCCATTTGTTATATATCTCCTACGTTGTGTATATTTGTTATGTTTTTGTCTTAATAAATGCTAAATAATAATAATAAATAAACTTTTGATTAAACAGTAGGCACTGCTATGAGAAGCCAAGTCAGTAAAGGAATGTCTGTTTCTTTTCTGGAGTTTTAGGGGGAATGTTTCTCTACAGTGCATTCTTTTCATGAATCCTCATTGATAATGAGGTATTTTGTTGAGTGTGGCGCAGCCCCACAGAGCTATTGTGAAAGGTTTCTTTAGTAGTTTCATATTTGGCTTGAGTACAAAATTCCATACAACTTTCCCTTTTTTATTTTGTTTGAAATCAAGGGCTAAAGTATGAAATCTGCATAGATCCTTTTAAAAAATGTTATAATTCAGTTTAAATACAACATATTTCTGTTGATTTCAGTGCTCCTGCTTAAGACTTTGGTTCTGGAATAGAAAACTTTAAGCATATAATTATTCCCTGTGCGTGCATCCTATAACTTTTTTTTAGGGGGCTATGCACACTGCCCCAAAGGGCGGCCTCCAGCTGTCCTCTTTTCAGCCAGATCGGGGCCACGGCAACTGCATGCCATGGCCTCAATCTGGCCTTTCCAGGGTGCAATAGCCGCAACTATATGGTGCTGCTTCCGGAGCTGGGGGTGGAGTCAGGGTATGCGCCATGCCGGTCTGCACAGGGCATAAGTCTATTTTATGGGCAGTGCTTCAATTTTACTGAAATCTGCTGCTTGAATGTATTTCTGCACCCTATCCTTTTAGTTACAATTATTTGTCTGGCTTTCTGTAGCTACTTTTGTCCCCTGCAAAACTGCTTACATCACTAAGATCACAATCTCAGTTAATGACAGGAAATGTTGGACAGTTTGAGAGAGTTATATAGTAACCTGAATATAAAACCAAGTCCTAAACATTCAGATTAAAACAGTGAGTGTAAAGGGCAAGCCCTTCATACGTTATGTTTCTGATTTTGAACTCAACAGAGAAGATTCTTCACAGCTATTTATTGATTTGATTTGTGTCCTGCTTTCCTCCTCGAATTGGAGTTAAGGGAATTTATGGTACAATTTAAAAACAAGTTCCAGTAAACTTGGAGGGGGTCGGGAACGGATCCCTCACAAAAAAGGAGGAACGACTGTAATTAATTGTTAGCAAACACATAAACCAAATGCTACTTACACAAGATTGACAGTACAATGCTATGCATGTTTACACAAAAGTAAGGCGCGTTACAGACCGCCCCTTTGGGGCGGCCTGTAGGCGCGCCTTTCCCTGCCAGATCGGGGCCTCAGTGGCTAGAACAGCAGCCGCTGAGGCCCCAATCCGCTGCTTTCCGGGCTGAGGGGAAGCGGCAAAAGGCCGCTTCCCCGCAGCCTGGAAAGGGGTGTCCTTGGGGCTTCAAGCCCCAAGGACACCCCAACGGCAGCGGGGACTCCCAGAAAGGGGCCGCTCGGCCCCTTTCTGATTTGCGTCGCTGGTGCAACCTTCACATGGCTGCACCGGCGATGCAAACCAGGAAGGAGCTCCGTTTCGCGCCCTTGTTTGGAGGTGGCGCGTTTGTGACGCCATCATGGCAGCCCCCATGTAGATGGGGCACTGCCATCTTGTACAGACTCAGTCCGTACTAGGGTTAGGGGCGTCCGGAAGTGATGCCCCTTTTTAACCCTAGTACGGACTGAGTTCGTAGTTTAAGGCCCGTCTATAACGGGCCTTAGTCTCATTGTCTTCTGTGAACATTGAATAGAATTCTTCAGATGATATCCTGTCAAATAATTTAAAATACATTTTGAAGTATGCAAGCTGGAAAGATTTAAATAGCAATTTCCCTTACAGAAATAGTTACCCTTTAAGTACTTAAGCATTCAGCATGTATTATCATAATGAAATACAGTTCCCAGGTTTAGGAAGATATTTGCAGGCTTGCTGCTGCACTTTTAAGGTTCAAAAACATATTACACCAGCCAACAGTTTGCAGTTCAATAAAATGTGTGTTATAAGGAGCTAGCTGGTGGGTATGCAATCTGATCCTTCACAATTCATATATGTCAGCCACCTGTGTGTTGATATGATTCATGACATTGCTGCAGTGCCCACTTTCATTTAGTCTCATGGCATGGATCCACTGTGACTGCATGAGCCTTCACAATACTCTTCACAAACTTCACAGAGTAGAACTATTCAAGGCTTGCAATGGGAAACACATTTGCTGGCAGTAAATTACACTAAATCTAATTCAATTAATTATCAGTTAAGGCTAAAGAGATGGAAGGAATCATATAGCCTATATAAGAGTAATTAGTTTATTTCAGCATAACTTTTGTGGATTTCAGACAACTTCTCTGAATGCAGATAATGCTGCATTCCTGTGTAAATCATTGGTGAATATCTTCCATTTAACTTGGTGGGATTCCTACTGACTAAATGAATCCTTATGAATCAGGTCCTAGTCCCTAGGAGAGGTGGAACATGAAATAGGGCCTCATAGGCAGAGTACATAGGCTAAGCAGACAGGCATGTTTGTATGCAAGCCGGAGGTTCATCATGATTCCACCCTTGTGCCAGGTATAGCTTCATAAATCAAACCCAGCAGTTTGAACTGCACTTGAAAACTAATTTAGAAGCAGTAACAAGGTTTAATAACAAGTGTTACATGTGCAAAATTAATAGGTACACATCAATATTCTGTCTATTGGTATTTCCTTTTGAATCAACTGTGGGTCCCAGGTGATCTTTACAGGATATCTGCCTCATACAACTAAGTTGGAGGTTATAAAATTATATGTGACAGTGGAAGAGTGATCATTTCTCAGGAACAGATACAGACTGGCACACCAACCAAAGATGGTAAGAAGGGTTCCTAGCCACAGCAATCACATCACCATCCAGGAGCAGGTTCATCACCATCCAGGTTCAAGTCTAGGATAATTCCCAAACCTTCAGTTGTTCTTTAAGTAGGCTAAAAACCCATCAACAAGGCAATCCTTTTTTCCAGGGCGTGGGAATGGGTAACCCTCCAGGTGTTGCTGAGCTCCAGCATCCTGTCAGCATGGACAGTGGTGAAGGATAATGGGAATAGTGGTTGCACCCCTGCCCTACCTTAAGTTTACATAATCATCCATCCCAGCCACATCCATCTTTTTATACTTGCTGTTATCCACCCCATGAGGATTAAGACTATTTTAATAGAATCTGTATGGCATTTTATCAGCATATTGATGACAATTTAGCCCAAATTTCTGTACCTCACTCCATTATTTCATGTTGATGCTAAATAGTATAAATTGTAATACAGAAACTTGTTAATACCCCTTGTAGTCCCATGTATAATGTACAAGGCTGTCACCAATGGGGAAACAAATCTTTATTGATAATCATATATGTTAATCATGCTATTACCATATATACTTGACTATAAGGTCCAGTACAGACAGGCGAGAAGCACCATCATGGGCCCAAAACTAGGGCTCGGGAGAGCGCAGCAACCGCATGCGCCCAGTCCCTGGTACGTGTGGGCAGTGCCATTATTGAGGGGCACCACCCACACATGGGATATATCCATGATGTATGGGCGTCTGAGCGCCCAAATATCAGTGCCAGGAAGGGCTGTCATAGGGCTACACTGCTGGTGTATCGTTGCCGTGCAGTTTGGTCGCTGTGGCAATGATCTGCAGCAAAGAGGGGCAGCATTATGCCCACAAATTGACCCTAAAATCTGGCGTCAACTTCTATATGGGTCAACACAGTCACCATGAGTTGAGATTGGCTGGAGGGCAGTTACCAGCAACAAACAGTAATATTGCTCATAAAGGTCCTTTAAAAAGCAGCCCCCATGCCCCACTCTCCATGCCTCTGCAGTGATTTCTGAAAGAGCTGTGAGGCATGTGTGTGTGTGTGTGTGTTGATTCCCTTCTCAGTCTGATCTCCAAATCTTTCCTTCTCCTCCTTGCATTTCCCAATTTTTTTCCACTTACAGCCCAATCTCCAAACCTTTCCTCCTCCTCCTCCTTGCATATCCCCATTTTCACTCCAATTTAACCTGATCTTAAAACCTTTGCTTCTCATCCTCCTCCTTCTTGCACTTCTGCTGATGACCAAGCTTTTCTCCCCCCCCCCCCCCCTACTTTCAACCCATTTTAAAGCTTTCTATCTCCTAAATTCTACCTTTGACTTATCCATGGGCCATATCAAAATCCATGATTTTGGCCCTAAAACCTTCCCTTGACTTATACATGAGGTCAACTTGTACATGAGTACAGTACTGAAACACATACACACATGCACATCATCTGTGCCTTTAGAACAAGTCATTATGACCTTAAACATAACAGAAATGTGATATTGCAACACTTAACTCCAACCTGATTCTGGACCTCATATTATGTGTTAGTTTCCAAAGTGCAAGGTTCATTTTTGGTGCATGGTGACACACCTGCCTGCATTCAACTGCCTTATCTGGTGCCATCTCTCTGCTGTGTAATTATTAACACACTTAAATGTATGTGTGCATGTCCATGTGTGCAGATGTATGTAAAACTGGCCTTACAATGGTCAGTCATAACAGAACAATAAGTACTTTTATTAACAATATACTTAAAAATTCATTGTCCTTGTTTGTAGTACTGTATTCAAAATAGTGACAGTTAAGTGAGGCATCCTTGCAAGTGAGGCATGCAGCCTCTTGCTCCCATATCCCAGGACAAGAGCAGTTATAAGGAAGGGAGCAGGAACAGAGCAGGAACCAGAAATTGGGTTCCAAAAGTGGAGATGTCCTGTGGCAGAATGACCATAAGTGGCTTCATCTTTCATGCATTGTAAATCAGGGATCAACCTGACCTCTAAAATTACAGCATAGTGTTGGGGGGAAAAGAAAGAAAAGAAAATGTCTTACTTTAATATTTACCTCATTTATTTTTTTTACGAGGAATTTGGTGTGGGACATTCTTTCCAAAGATGCAAAATAAAAATCTAGAAGGTGGAGTATGGGTCATTATAGGTAAATTAAAGATACTTGGACGGTATCCTGTACCAAGCTAGCGCACTGCTAGATCTAGGCAGCAGGTCTGTGGAGTTTCAAATAAGAGTCTTGCTCAGCTTACCCAGAGGAAGGAGAATCTAGCCTAAACCAGGATTAGTGGCGCTAACCTACTGTTAGTTCTCTTCACCTGGTGCAGGAGGCAGGACTTCTGAGGGGGACTTTCGGGAGTAGGACTTCTGATTGGGTTTTGGGGAGAGGGCTTCTGGGGACAGTGTGCACTCTCTCTCCCGAGCCGACCTGTCCTTTTCTTGATGAGGAAAACAACGGGATGGTGCTTGGGGGACAGAGAGGCGCATATGGAGATGGAAAGGTGCACATGGGTGATGGAGAGGTGCATGCCACAGACAGAGCAGGGGATAGTGCTGGGGGGGGGGGCTGATTGGGGGTCACTCCCCTTCTGAGATGTCACCCGGTACAGTCTGCACACACACACACACCCCGCACCTCCCAGTGACACTAGTGGTTCTGGGGATAGGTATTGGTACTTCCTGCCCTGATTTTTGTTTCCGCATTGCAGCCATAAAGGAAAAAGTGCCTGCTAAACAAAACAAAGGTTTAATATGCAGAAATGAGGAAGTGAAGCATTATATCATGGCATGGTGATGAAAATGACTATGTGCCAATTACTGCAGATGAATCACTGAGCAAAAGACAGCTAATGACGTTCAAAAGTTGGCTGTACCATGTACATTTATACATGAAATCACATACTGTTCAGAGCTAGATGTACCTCTCACTTCACAGGAATTCATTAATTTAGCTACGTCTAATTTTGCATAAGAGTGAAGCCTTTACACAGAAGTCATAAAATCAAAGAATCAGAGTTAGAAGAGACCACAACCACCCTCTAGTATGCTAGTCCAACCTGCTGCCATGCAGGAGTACGCAGCTACAGTCGGCCCTACTTATACACCGATTTTTTATACACAGATTCAAACATCCACGGTTTGAAAATGTTTTTAAAAAAGGATAAATTTTAAAGATCAAACCTTGATTTTCCATTTTTATAAGAGACACCATTTTGCTATGTCATCATATTTAATGGGACTTGAGCATCCATGGATTTTGTTATCCAGGGGGGATCTTGGAACCAAACCCCAGTGTATAACAAGGGTCCACTGTACTCCTGGGAGAATGCCATTCAACCACTGTTTATTCTATACCTCCAAAGGAGGAGACTCTGCCACCCTTTGAGGCAGCCTATTCCAGCATTGAACAGTTCTTAACACTAAAGAAGTTCTTCTTAAAGTTTAGGTGGAATCTCTATCCTGGTAATTTGATTCCACTGGTTCATGTTCTAATCTTTGGAGCAGCAGGAAGAAAGCACATCCTATCTTCCACATGGCATCCCTTTTGGATGGTTATCATATCACCTCTCAATCATATTTCTTTAAACTAAACAGACCCAGCTCCCTAATTTATTCCTCATAGGGTTTAGTTTCCTGACCTTTCACCATCTTGATAACTGGACAGTGGAATAGAGTGGTATTATGACATTCTCCAGTGTGGACACTATACTCCTGTTGATGCAGCCTGGAATTGCATTGTCTTTTTTGGCCACTGCATCACACTGTTGTTGACTGTGTACCTCATGGTCTACTAAGATATCTAGATCCTTTTCATATGTGCAGCTGTCAAACCAGGGGCCACCCATCCAATGTTTATGCATTTCATTTTTCCTGCATTTCCTGTAGGGCCTTACATTTGAAGTTCACTTTGTCCCACTGAACTCCACTTTCAGGTCAAGTGGCCATTATTCTATACTCAAATAGGACCCTCTCAATAGGTTGCTTTTTTAATGGCTGCCGAATGGGGTTGGGCAATTTTGCCAAACGTTCTCCAGAAGGAGAATTTTATTTTCTCTCTTCCCCCCCCTCTCTCATCTCCCCCACAAAGTGTCTCAGGGAAATTTTGGCATAATAGTTTTCTCCCCTCAAACCCTTCACCCTCCCTTGTTTCCCAAGAGCCTTTAATTATTTATCGGGAAGCTGCCGGCAAACACTGCATTCCTCATACACACTTTAATCCTCTTTTCTTAAGCTAAAACATGCCCCGGGTCCTTTCAGTGAGACTGTCCTCGTAAGATTTGTCGTCTGGGTGTTTCTGAGAAAACCTTGCAGTAACCTGTAAACCATATTCCAAAGGGATAGCTATGTTCAACATTGCACACACAGCTACAACTAAGGCTGGGAATCTGAGGAGCACAAAGTTGAGAGGGCAGTGGCCTAGAACCAGCTCCTGGACTGCCAGAACCACACCATCAGGGTTCACTAAAGAGGACGGTGATATCAACAGCATCCACTCCCTCTCACTTTAAAAGATATTTATAGTCAGAGTTGCTCATGTTATTATCTTGAGTTACAATTTCTTCCAATACAGAGGTCATCAGTTGCCCTGCCCAGTCCTTGCAGGGCCATGACGTCTTTGAATTAATCCACATACAGAACCATAGAGCTGGAAGAGAGACCCCAAAGGGCCCTCCAACCGCCAGCCATGCAGGAATCCATGACTTATGTAGACATACAATATATATAAAAGATCACTCATACATTACATAACAGCACTAACCCCACTTCATTCTAAAACCCCACTTATCTCTAATTTTATTATCCCTCAATGTGTGTGTGTATATATACACACACATACACACTCACACACACACAAAACAACAACAATATATATATATATATACACACACACAAATAGATATAAATATATAAACATATATATCAATACACATATCAACATGTATATAAACATGTAGATACATAAATAAATAAATATGTAAACACACACACATATAAGCATATATAAATATATATAAAAATATAAAATATTTATTTATATATAAAAACATATAAAAACATATATAAGTATATATATATATACAGATATAAAATATTTATGTATAAATATGTATAAACATATATATATAAACAAGTATATACATATATAATACTATATATATATGTAAACATATATCTATATATAAAACATATATAAATAACATATATAAACAAGTATATAAATATATATATATATGGATATATTTATTCTCATTTATATTTATATAATATATAATAAATATTTTGTCTCATACACACACATATATATATATATATATACATATATATGTGTGTGTGTGTATGAGACTAACAGTGTTTTAAAGGGCTATAGATGTTTCTGTGTGCATATATATATATATATATATGCTTATGTGTATATAGGTATATATTTAGTGTTTCAAAGGGCTGCAGGTGAACTCAACAGCCCTTTTCTGCCCAAAGGCAGACCTTTGATGAGCAGTAGTCGTCGTCATGCTCTCCCCCTACTTTTGAGTGTCACATGGTACGGTCCGCCCCCTCCCCGCCCTCCCTCCCTTGGTGCCTCCCTGCTGCCTGGGGAGGTGGGGAGTGATCAAAGAAGCTCAGAGCAGGGGGGAGGGGCTGCAACAGGTGAACTGGGGGCGTGGAATGAAAAACGGCAGCTGCGGTGCGTCTCCCAGGCCCCTTGTTGAATGGTTTCCTAGCAACCGCGGGCCAATAGGGAGGGGAGGGCGGGGCCGGCGGGGCGCGCGTGCGTGGGAGGAGCCCCCTTGGCTGGGTCCCTGGGTGGCTGCAGCGGCGGCGGCGCCCTTTTTGGGCAGCAGGTGGGCGCGCGCCAGGTGCACGCGGAAAGGGGCGGGGTCAACGGTTTTCCTGGAGCACCGGATCTGCAGCAGCAGGTTTGGACTGGCATTTGGCTCCAGGGAGGGTCACGCGTGGGAGGCTGCTGGGACCCCAGGAAGGGGAGGCTCAGGGGAGTGAGTCTTTCCTACACAGGCTGGACCTGTGGCTCTAGACAGTGTGCTCTCCCCAATCCTAAGCTTTTATTACCACAGGGGTTCTGGGTCTTCCAAGGCGAGCCTGTCATGGGGTTTCTGGGCAAGTTTTGTCCAGAATTGGTTGGCCATGGCCACCCTCTGAGGCTGAGAGAGTGTGACTTGCCTAAGGCCACCCAGTGGGTTTCCATGGCTCAGTCAGGATTCGAACCCTGGACTCCAGAGCCATAGTCCAAATACCACACTGGCTCTCGGGGTTAATACAGTATTATGCCTTGCTTTTAGTTGCTCTCCAGAGAACTTTGGCTTAGAATCATAAAATAATAGAAGCATTGGAAGAAAACACAAGGGCCATACAGTCCAACCCCATTCTGCCATGCAGGAACTCTCAATCCATGGTGACCCTACTGTGAATGAGAGACCTCTGGGATATGAACAGCCCTGCTCAGGTCTTGCCAACTCAGGCTTCCTTGATCTTGCTTCCCCAAATCTTAAGCTTGTCTAACTGTGTCTTGTGCTTAAATGCCACCAACTTGGGTTTATGAATGAGCAACCTCCAGGTCACTCTGCCCTGGCCAGGTCTTGCAAATTCAGGCTTCCTCGATCTTTTCTGGTTCCCCAAACCTTAATCTTCTATCATTATACCTTGTTAATTGCTGCCCAGTCAGCTTTGACATATGGCAACCCCACTATGAATGAGACACCTCTAAATCAGTCTCTTCTCAGTAACCTTGCAAAATCAGGGCAGCCATGGCTTCCTTGGTTCTCCCAATCTTAGCTTTAATTAATTGTTATCCAGTCAGTTTTGACATATGGCACCTCTGGTATGAATGAGGCACCTCCTAGTCACCCCATCCTGGACTACCCTGAACAGGTCTTGCAAACTCAGGCTCTCTCAGTCTTTCCCAAACCTTAGGCTTGTGTAACTATACTTTGTTCTTAAATGTCATCAATTCTGATTTATGACTGAGGGAACTCAGGGTCACTCTGCCACCAACAGACTTGCTCACGTCTTGCAAACTCAGACTTCCTTGATCTCCATAATTTTAAACTTGAAGAACTATGCCTTGTAAAGGTGACCCTACTATGAATGAGAGTCCTCCAAGTCAGTCTGATATCACTAGCCCTGCTCAGGTCTTGCCCTCAAACTCGGGGCAGCCATAGCTTCCTTGGTTCTCTAAATGGTTGAGTTTTTGTAACTATGCCTTGCTTTTAATTGCCATCAAATCCACCTCAGTTTAACTGACCCTACTATGAATGAGAGACCTCCAAGTCACCCCGTCATCAACACACCTTCTCAGGTCTTGCAAACCCAGGCTTCCTTGATCTTCCTCAGATCCCCAAATCGTAAGCTTGTTCTTGATTGCCTCAGAGTCGACTTAGACATACAGCGACCCTACTATGAATGAGAGACTTCCTAGTCGCCCTGTTCTCAACAGTTCTGTTCAGATCTTGCACACTCATGCCTCCTTGATCTCCCTTGGTTCCCCAGATCATAAGCTTGTATAACTGCCTTTTTCTTAATTGCTGTCAGGTCAACTTTGATTTATGAATGAGGGACCTCCATGTCATGCTGTCATCAACAGACCTGCTCAAGTCTTGCACACTCAGACTTTTTTGGTTCCCCAAGTCTTAAGCTTTTATTACTATGCCTTCTTGTTACTTGCTGTCCAGTCAGCTTTAACATATGACACCCTTACTATGAATGAGACACTTCCAAGTTAGCCTGTTTTCAACAGCTTGCTCACATCTTGCAAACTTGGGTTTTCTTGGTTCCCTAAATCTTAAGCTTTTATAACTATGCCTTGTTCTTAATTGCATTCAAGTCAACTATGGTTTTTGAATGAGGGACCTCCAAGTCACCCTGTCATCAACAGCTCAGGTCTTGCAAATTCAGGAACCATATCTTCCTTGATCTTTTGTGACACCCCATGTCTTAAGCTTGTATAACAATGCATGTGTTATATATTTGTGAGAATGCTTCCCAAAACAGAGGCTGTAAATGTTGGAGTGGGTTGCAGGCCTTCTGGGTGTGGGAAGGATTGCAGGCAATCAATCAGTTTGGAAGAGGGACCCCTGGGGAGAAGGGAAGGCCTTCTAAAAACAGAGCTGTCTGCAATGGTTAGAAACCTGCTGCTTGGTGGAGTGTGGAAAGGCACTGGGCCAGTAGCAATCTGTGCAGTGTTTGGAAATAAAATGCTTGCACATTTTGCTTTCTCTCTGTTGCATTTGTGTGTGTGTATGTATTTGTATATGTGAAACACTGAACCACATTTAACACCGCCTTCTGCAACAACAGTACCATTGTTTTCACCACATATGTTTTTAAATGTTCTGGACTGCTCACTTATCTGCTTGATCCTGCACAAGTATAACAGTTGTGCTTTGTGTATTTTTCTCTAGTTCATTCCCATTTAAATTGGTAACACATATGCTCTTTGGTACTTGCAAGAAGATGTGTTTTATTTGCCATAAGCTCTTAGGAGTGAAGGCCAAACAAAATGTGTTAGGTCAAAAACACACTGCAAATATAATCCAGTTTGAGACCACTTTAACTGTCCTGGCTCAGTGCTAGGGAATCCTGGGAACTATAGTTTTATGAGACATTTAGCCGTCTGTGTCAGAGAGCTCTGGCACCATGACAAACTACTACAATTCCCAGGATGCCCTAGCACTGACCCAGGTCAGTTAAAGCAGACTCACACTGGATTATTTCTGCAGTGTGGTTTGGACCTTAGTGTTGAAAACCTTTCCCCCCTGCAACCAGACCAGTAGGGCTACACCTCTGGAAACTGGTGTGGAGTATTTATGTATTTGGTTAACCATTTCTTCTGATTGACAGGGATACATGCTTGTTGGTCAGATAACATGGAGGTTATATCTTGTTTTCTGGCCCTTGTTCATGCACAGCACAATTCTTGCAGGTCCCAACATGCACGCTCACGGCCAGATTCATTGTAACCCTCAGAAAAAAGCATGCACTGGATTATCTAGTCTGTTTACAACTTTAAAACTGAGGCCTAGGGCTGTCCAGTCCCAACATGATGTGATCTGTTTTGCTCAGAAAGCTGCCTTTATGATGTGAGAGACTTAAAACCTCTTGACAGGTTTCTGTTCATCCAAATTTACAACACTGTTCAAGCTTTCTTGTTCACTAGTTTAGGGAGAGAAATCAGTTAGCAACATTTCATTGTTTTGGAAAGATACATGTAAATCAGACTGTTATGCAGTCTAAACCATTTTTTTAAAAAAAGTATCAGCTTTTAAAAAGGGTTTCCCAGATCTTTGTCAATGCTGCATGCTGACTCATGTCAGATTATAAGGATATTGCCTGTAAGGCATGCCAAATTGTTTGTGTGTTCTTGCCTTACGCCATCACCTCTTTAGTATTCATGCCTCCCAACTTCCCAAGGCATCCAGTTCCTACCTTAAGGAAGAGTATAAACAGGAGAAACAAATTTAGGATTTGTTAGTCTTTTTAAAGATTTTGCAGAGTTGTATAATTGACTTGTGCAGCCCTTTAAACCATCCTTTACGAAATGGGTTTTGTTTCATCCAGCTAACATAGCTGTCTGTGAAGGGGATTACTTACCAAATGAAAGGCTTAAGCTTTTATAAACACTCTCTACAATCTAATCTTAGAACATGATTCCCCAAGCTCTTCCTAGTTATAGTGTAGTTGTGCCTTTTGATGGGGTGTGTGTTAACATACGTAACTTCACAAGTGTTAAACTTGGAAATGGATGAAGGGCTGAGGGGAAAAAAAGTTTGGAATAAAGCTTCTAGGTGTTGTTCACATGGTTTGATACCATGCTGACTAAATTTTGCTAACTCTTTCAGAGAGGTATATCATGCCTCTGTGAAAACGGATTATTGGTGTGTGTAAGAACGTGGACGTGCCTTAATTTGGTGACACCGCATGTGATATATTGAAAGGCCAGATGGTATAATGGGATTGCACTGTCATGCTGTAGGAACCTATTTATCTCCTGTCACTTAATTCTTAACTAGTTTGTTGCTTGATTTAAAGTGGGGTCTAAAAAAACCTTTTGTCCAATTTAAATAAATTACAACATTGTATGGTGTATGAATGCCATCAAACAGTTCTGCATGGAAAGGCTGGTAGTTTTAAACTGTATCAAATTTTTAAGATCCTCATTTCTTTAAATGTAATGGAAATGAGATTTTCATCCCACTTAGTCTAAATCCAACCCAAAGCTGACCTGTGTTCACTCTGTGTAGAAGAGCATTAAGCAGTAATGCAGAAACAATAACATTCTGCATGTCATTTAAAATGGCAAGTAATTTGGGACAGTATAAAACAGAGGTGGCCTAGTAAAATAAGATGAATTTCGGCTAGCTTAGTTTAAATTCAGAAACTACAGTGGGGCCTTGGTATACACTGAGTTTTAGTTCCAGGATCCCCCATGGATATAAAAATCTGTGGATGCAGTGGTGTAGTAAAGTGGTGTCTCTTCTATAAAGTGGCAAAATCAAGGTTTGCTTTTTAGAATTTATATATATATTTGAATAATAGAGGTCTGACTGTATTTGGCTTAGGTTATGGAGACAAGGTTACAACTTGCAGTATTGTCACAAACCTTCATACTTACGATATAGCAAGCCACTGCTTGTTCCACAGAGCATGAGGGAGCAAGGGAGTAATGTACCACAACCAAACACCCTTCTCGGTTTCACAGTTTTTATCCACATTCAACAGCTGGTTCAGATGTTTTTGATTAGGGCCCAGTCTAAAGTGGAGACCATCCCAGGACTATCTTGGGTTATTTTTGAACCAATTTTTCTCCTCCTTAACCGCCCTGCCCTCACTTGCTCTCCTTCAATTTATTTAGACCCCATCTTTTCTCCAAGACTGGGGCTTAAGGCATCTTACAAGCTAAAATAAATACAAATGACACAGCTACAAACACACTAGAAACACAAATGAAATAGTATTCAACAATCCATAAAATTAAAACCATTTCAAATATGAAAGGCACAGAATACAAAAAGAATAACACACACACACAAAAGAGAATCCTTACATTCAGAAACCATCACTTTTCCTAATGCCTGCTGGAAAAGAAAGTTCTTCAGCCACTGACGAAAAGAATCAGCAGCCTACTTCCAGAATCTGGGAGCAGCCACAAAGAAGGCCCTTGCCCATGTTCTCACCAAATATACCTATGCAAGGGCTGGTGTTGAAATAAAAGCACACAGGCTTGCTTTGCTTCCTTGGCAGATTAAATGATATCTGTCCATCCATCTATCTATTTTTTTGGCTGTACATATACATGTGCATATCTGCAACTTCATGCCTGGTGGGTTGGTACTTCTCCCTTGATTGTTTATCACCCATGATCATATCTGGCCCCTTGATTTGTTAGTGCCATGCTCCCTTTGCCTTATTTAAAAAAGGCTGTTGCAGCCAGCATCCCTATCATTAGCATGTAGAAAGCAGAACGTGCCCTAGACCCCTTTAGGGGAATAATCAGTACTGCTCAGGAGCTGTCAGTAATGGAAATGCCACTGTAAAGGAAGCCTGAATTCCCACTATGTACAGAGATTAGTATGCTTCTCATAGCCTTTGCTTTAGTGCATCATTTTTCCCTAGTCCTCTTCTGCTGCTTCGTAATCATTTCCTGATCAATCTCCATAAATACCTTTGGTGGCTCAGCTGCAGCTGGACTTTATTTATGCTTCCAGATAGGCAGGAGATTCTTGATTTTATTCTTTGTTCAAGCTACACCCCTGTCCCTACTCACTCAGTTAAAGGCAACATTGGCTATTATTTCCCATTCTTAAGGGGAATGAAGTAATGTATATGTGCAACTCCTTAAATGCATGAAATATATGAGGTATGAGGTATATACTGGTGAGAAGCCAGCTGGTTTACCAAGCCCTGTTACTCTTCCTCACACTTCCCCCAAATTGCTTTAGAGAAGTGTTGGTGTCTTGATCTGTACTTTACTTAACCGTTTCAAGCCAAAATATCCTTCCATTTGATTCATTTATAAAACATTTGTCTGAGCTTCTGAATTTGAAAATCCAGAACATGGCTTTAACTGAGCAGAATGACTTGATTTAAATACACTAGTTAATCTAAAATGTTCTTGCTATTTTAGGAGATGCTTACGTAGGAGATTATCTTGCACTGGTCATAATGCTTCTGTGGCGAAGCCGTTGATCAGGTACTCTGGATGTGTTAGTTGCTATGGGAGATTGGAGCACTATCACAGTGCCAGCACTGTTACCAGGTAAACGATTCAAACCTGAAGTTGAAATTTGGGCATCTATAATGTAAGGGAGTTAATTATAATGATAAAATATCTCAGCACTGGCCAGACTAAAGGACTGGACATCTGTGCATAACACAGCTAACTTAGTCTTTAACATGAACATGGCTTATAATACATTTTTCTTAACAATCTAAATTTTACACCATTGTCACAAATCCTTCTGTGTATGTAGCCATGAGCTTTCATTTAATAGTTAGTGGTAAATGTATTGCCATGTCTTATACATTTAGAGTGTTGAGATTAGGATCAATGTTGCTTGTGAAATGAAAGTTGGGGCATCATACAGTGCAGCTATCTGGTATAAATTATCTTTAATATTAAATATATGTGAGGAGGCATGCACTTCATTATTTTATCAACTGTTCATAGCAATTTGGAATTGGAAATTTCTGAAAATCGTCTGTAGTATAGTCATTTTTCTAGATCTATGTAATTTTTGCACTTAGTTGTGACTGGTTAGCCTACAACCATCTTGACTTGCATACTGTTTGTCTTTACTGACTCTGTAATATCTTGTTTTTCTCCTTCCAGATAATAATACTACTTGGCATACCTCAACCAAAAATATGTCCCCCTCAAGCCTAAATGTGCAGCAAGTGTTATGCTCACCACTGCCTTTGTCCAAAAGTGTGCACAACTTTTTCAGTGCCTTCTGCACAGAAGAGAATGTTGAGCAGAGCCTCTCCTATCTTAACAGGGTAAACCAGCTTCTCATGGAAATATAAACGTGTTATTCTCTTACAAATGTACTGTTCTGAGAAAAATCCTTCCACCACTCATCCACCTTCATTACTTCAGTCTCATGAAGGGTAGTGAGTTTTGATAGCATTGTGAATCTGGGCAGATATTGAACTAAAAATCTTCTCTCTATTGATTTAGGAGCTGACCACACTCGGTTTCCCTTCGCTTTATGCTGACCCCAAAGGTAAAGGCTTATGTGTAGTATCAGTCCTAAACTGTATGAATGAACTCCTTCTGCTTCACCGCAAAACTCTGCGTGCTCAGGAAGAAACAGAAACTCAACACCTGAAATTGGTTAGTGATATGGACCATCAGCAGAACTGCTACGCTAAATTAAAGGTAAAATAACCTGTATTATGGCACTTCTATTTAACAAATATAACAGATCTTGCAAAGTTTTTCAAATGTTATGCCATTCTCAACTACTCCAAGATGCTTGCCCCCTAAAATAGGCTATGTTAACAGGCCATAAAAACCATACTCATGCAGGGAGTTGAGTTACATAAGAAATTGTAACTTTCCATCAGTTTCATGAGTTAGATAAGAAATTGAACTATACCATCTTTTCTCTGTGGGTCTATTTTCTGCCTTCATTTGTGTGGGTTTTTTTTTAATTAAATGAATAAGGATATATATTACTGTGGATGAATTATTAATTTTACTACCTTGCAAAATCTGAACTTCATATGCAGCAACTGTCTTTTTAATTTTTAACCAACTGAAGGTTGAAGCCATTTTACACCTACCTTTTGTAATAATTAATTCTTTCCTTTTTGCAGCTAGGATAATTAATCAAGATTTTGAGAAGGTTGTTTTAAGTTCTGGTGGGGTTTATCAAATTCAGAATGAATGCTATAGTTAAGTATAAAACTACATAATTATCCAAATATTGCCTTTACCACCCTTGCCCTTCTAGATATTTTGGTCTGCCGCTCTCATCAACTTGAGGTAACCAGGTCAATGGTAACAAATTATGGGAATTGAAGTCTAAAACACCCAGAAGGCATGAGATTGGGAAAGGTGGTGTCCTCACGGGGACAGGAGTATCAGTAGTAGGTGGACTAGTCACTGACCTCTTCCTGCCCGAAACTTTCATCTCCCCATCATAGTACTTTCACTTTCAAGTTTGCATGGTTCCTCTGGCACCGTTCTTTTGTAGACATGTAAATTGATTGCACAACCATACATTAAGACAAGAATACTATCAGTACAGTGCACCAGCATTCTGTAGGATGGCCATTGCTTCCACCAGCCATAGGAAAAGAGGGAGAGGGGTATCTTGAGGAGTGTGTGGACAGTGCTGCCATTATGGGTGCTGATTGTGTGGGCAGTTTGTCCTCCCTCCTTGCTAATCTGGAGCCTAATAGTAAACCAGCTTTCCTGTCAGTGCAGACATGGTCTTAACTGTAATAGAGAAAAACTTGTTCACAAATGTATGTTCATGCTTGAATTTCATTTATTTCCTGGTTCTTGTTTTCTAAAAACATACGGTATATATATATACACACACATATACACACACACACACACACATATACACACACACACACACACACACACACACACTAAAACAGTATGCAGGCAAGTTAACCAATAGCATACAGTTTATTCATAATGAGTATTGGACCAACACTAAGTTATTTTCATTTTAGTCCCTGCTAAAATTAGTGAGACCTGAGTTTGCTAACTGAACTTGATCCAAGTGGTCAAGTTAGCAAATATGTGGTAAAGGAACTACCATTTCCTAAGCCATTTTGTCTTCCACTGGCCAGGAGAGAAGGCAGTGGTAGGCAGCTAGTTTTTGTATTTCCTTATGGCTATATTCAAAGAGAGAATTGTAGTGTGGTGGGTGAGGAAAGGCCCTCCAGAGATAGGTTACCATTTCCAAACTTACAATTTCTGGCCCCTTTGACAGAACAGTCACAATGGTGGAAAATTCTGCCACCATCTAGGAACTCGCTCTACAGACAGGCCACCCTCCTTGAGCTCTTCCATGAACCATATAGTAACTACTACTATTACTTCTATCACCACTGCAATTGTTGATTTTATATTCTGCCATTCTGCCAAATCTGGGATTCAAGGCAACTTTAACTGAACTCTTTGTTTAGATGTAACCCAGTGAATGACTCTAAATTGTTAAGCTTTAGGAGGAAAGTGGAGCATTTTTTTAGTCTTGCATTCAGAGTAACTGTTCCACTGCCTCAAATAACCAAAAGGTCATGCTTTCTTGTGGTTTGATTATTTACATTGTTTGTATAGCAAACATTCAGTGAGCAGTGTCCTTTGGATGGGTGTTTTGGAGTAAACAGATACTTTGTTGGTTCAGATTTAAGTTCATAATTGTTTACATGAAAACTAATGGAAGGCCTGGCGGGACCACAGAAAAGCATGTTGTATGCAAATGAATGGTGTTCTGCATCTGTATCAGAAGGCAGCAGTTTATAGAGCCTCCTGGTGGTGAGAATTTGATAGTTCTGTGGGAACACAGGGCTCAGCTTTTTATCTGTAGATGACATGCAAATGGAAAGTAATGTAAAACTCACATGAAGGAATATGTAATCATTTGGCACTGTGAGCACTAGACTTGGGAGAAATACAGAGTTTGGAAATTGCCCAAATTAATTGGTTGACTTGCACCCCTTCAACAGGAATTAGTTTAGAAAGTATTTTTAATGATTTAGTGTTAACTAAAGAGTTGTAATGATTTAATAAGTAAATATTAACACAAAATGTTCCAAGCTCTACCTAAATACTTTGCTAAAGCAATTTCTGTGGGCAGTGGCACTCGGGAAACTCCAAATATGATTTTGATAATGTGGAAGTGACCAAACGTCTTGTGTTGGTTTTAAAAAACATAATTTTGTTTTATTATTGATAAATGGAGAGTTTCTCATGAACCAATACATCAGGCTCACTAGTCTAGAATAATTTCATTCTTGAGTAAACAAATATCTTTAGTCTTACAATTGACATACCAGTTAGCTTCCCCATGAGTCACAGTATAAGCAAATATTTTATTTTATACCAAATGAAAACAAATTGCATTTATATAAATTTGAAATTGCTTTTGAAATAACTACTCATGGGGCAAGGCTTCCCTGCTACTTCTATCCTTTTGGGCCTTCATAGCTCTGTACTTGGTTTTATTTGTAGCAGTCCAACTGTATATACACAAGAAAGATGTTCCCAAATACTACAGTGCTGTGACTCTGCTGCATGCAACACACTCTTGGCTGCATTAATGATGCATCATCCTTCTGCTTAGAGTGCTAACAGACATTTACGTCCTGAAATCAGAAGATTATTGTCTCTGAGTATATAACAAAATTGCACTACTGCAGTGCTATGAAGACTGTACATACTGTTTTCCTTAAAGGGATAGATGCATACAACCTGCCATTCAGGGGCTCTTCTAGGTTTAGTCTCTCCCCGTGCCAGGCCCACAGTTAGGAGGTAAATTCAATGGCTATTTTAAAACAGAGAAGGTGTAAATTTATTTCAGGTCATACTTTATTAATTTCAGTCCATGCAGAAAGCTTCCATGTAATATTCTAGTGACATAATATTTAGTTAGAAGCTAACCTCTTACTCAGTCACAAGTGTTACTATTCCTGTGCCTGAAAACTGCTGGTGTAGTTGTTTATAGACTAATGGAATCATAGAGTTGGAAGAAACCTCAAGAGCCATCCAGTACAGCACCCTGCCATGCAGGAATACACAGTCAAAGCATTCCTGACAGATGGCCATCCAGCCTCTGTTTAAAAACCTGCACCACATTCCAAGGGAGTGTGTTCCATTGTCGAACAGGTTGTACTGTTAGGAAGTTCTTCCTAATATTGAAGTGGTATCTCTTTTCCTGTAGTTTGAATCCATTGCTCCAAGTTCTCTTCTCTGGAGCTGCAGAAAACAAACTTGCTGCATCTTCAGTATGACATCCCTTCAAATATTGAAACAGGATCATCATATCACTTCTTAACCTTCTCTTCTCCAGACTAAACATACCCAGCTCCCTAAGTTGCTTCACTTAGGGCATGGTTTCCAAACTCTTCACCATTTTCAATATTCTTTTGAACTGTGATGCCCAGAACTAGGCATGGCCCAATTGCCCTTAGTCAGTGATCGAGAATATATGTTGGACTTTTCTGGTAAATATTAAAAGTGAATTTAGGTGCTATATTTTGCCTTTTTAACAGGAGCAGATGGAAACATCTAGAAGAGAAATTGTTGGACTACAGGAAAGGGATAGGCAATTGCAGTGCAAAAATAGGAATCTACACCAGTTACTCAAAAATGAAAAAGATGAGGTTAGTCTGCCTGTTTCAACTGTATTGATACATTTTGATAGACTGGGTTGATTTCATAAGTAAGTACTTCTATTTTAATTTTATATGAATATCATTAAGTTAGGGGTTGTAGAAACCTGTGCTTGTAGCAGTCCTGTGTGATTATACAACAGCTAGTTCATGTGGCATTCACAATACTGGCATTGCAGATACCTTCCTTTTTTGCAACCTCTGATGCAAAGCTTTATTTCTTTTTAAAATGAAATTGATCTGACTGGAGAAGTAATTATCTGGGAGAACTGTTCATAGAAATGATAATTACAGTGGTACCCCGGGATACGAATGCGCCGCCTTACGAAATTTCCGGGTTACGAAAAAAATCCATAGAAAAAAACTGTTCCGGGTTACGAAGGTTATTTCGGGTTACGAAAAAAATTTTGGTGCTTTTCGGCGCTTTTTCGCACGAAATCGCGGCTTTTCCCCATTAGCGCCTATGGCTTTTTCGGCTTACGAAGGATTTCGGGTTACGAACGCGGCGGCGGAACGAATTATTTTCGTAACCCGGGGTACCACTGTAATTATGCCTTCTGAAAATTACGATTGTTCTAGCTTTTCATCGTGTGCAGACTTCTGCATAAGCTAATAATTTGGATTCCTTGAGGCATAAATACAAGAGTTTCTTATATCAGCAATTTCCCTATCATATAGGAATGTTAATACCAAAATAACTTTGAAATGTATGTATTGTAGGTTCAGAAATTACAGAATATTGTTGCAAGTCGAGCGACCCAGTACAATCATGATATGAAGAGGAAAGAAAGAGAATACAACAAGCTGAAAGAGCGCTTTCATCAACTCCTTATGAATAAAAAGGATAAGAAAATAGGTAGAACTTGTGATTTGTTGATAGGTGGCAATGGGGATGTGACTACTTGATTTTTTTTTTTAGTTTTAAATTAGGTGTCTGTCTCTTCACCATTCTTACATTGTGCATTGTTGTGCACATATGTGGCAGAATGCAGAGAGAAACAAAAGTATACTGAAGGATAAGGTATGGCGAAGTAGAAGTCCTGCTTTCAGGGCTTTATACCAAGGGAATGGGTTTTTGACAAAGAGGGGTCCTGCTGCAGAATGCTGTAGACTATCCTCTGTCCCTACAGGATGACTCCTGTTCCAGGGCTCCAGCAAACTCAGAATAGAGTAGGAGCCTTATTGTGTTGCTCAGTGTTTTCTGGTTGTGGAGAGAGAAAAGACTTATATGCCACCTGTTTCTCACTTCCTGAAATACAGTATTCCCCTCGATACAGTGTTAAAGTTTAGAATTGGCTGTCAATCCTGATTGTGAGTGGAGTAGGGGAGCATTTCAGGAGTGTGTTCCTTTCCATCTCATGTGATGTGGGAAAGAAATTGTGTTTGCTTGATGTCTCTGCATCATCCCTCCTAATATACTACAAGGCTTATATAGTGTAAGCTCTATGTAGAGAGTTCTTGTAGCACCTTTGAAACTACTTAAAGAAGTTGACAGCATGAGCTTTTGTAGGCCTAAGTCTACTTCCTTAGATGCATTTGTCACAAAATTTGTCTGAGCTAGTAGACTTAAGTCTATGAAAGTTCATGCTGTCAACTTCTTTCTTTCCGTTAGACTCAAAGTTGCTACAAGATCTCTTTATGTACTGATTCTACAGACTAACACAGCTATATCTTTGAATTCTGTCACTATAGTGTAAGCTGTTAGGTGTTTCAGTTGGTTTATTCCCTCCTCTCTTTACCATTTTCATAACCTAAATATTGCACGGCTCAATTGCCCTTAGTCAGCATTATTGAATGTTATGGTCACTGAGTACAGGTCTTCCTTATACCATTCATGTAGTCTTAATTATTTTCTTTGAAAATTGCCACTAACTGTAAGCACTGCTTTCATATGGAGGTCCGATTTTGATTCTGAACTAATGATTAAATTTGACATTAGGGAAATTATGGCAACACATCTTGGTGCCTGTTTCTCATAATGTCTTGTGCAAACATTATTATAGATGCTGCAGGAAGAGGAGTACCTTCTTAAAAACAGACAGCAGAATCCAGAGTTAGGTGTACACAACTTGGGTGGTGAAGTTGGACTTTCACATCATGTCCTCCCAACAGCAGCTCCTTCGTCCCTCCTAAAAATGCTATACAAAGAGGACTGGGGAACTTCTGGAATGGGATGGGCTCTGGTAGAGAAGGGCAAGGTTTCCCCCAAATGACCAGAGGGAACTTAAGTGAATCAAACCCTTCTGTCTGTGGAAGGCAAGTCCTGGATCCAGCTAAGAGAGTCTTAATATTTCCCAGAAAATTATTGTTATGGTTGTATGCCTTCAAGCAGTTCTGATTTATGGTGATACTGAGGCAAAGCTGTTACAGGGTTTTCTTTGCATGATTTGTTCAGAGGTTTTTTGTTTGTGTGTTTGTTGTTGTTTTTTGCCTTTTTCTGAGACTGGGAGAATATGACTTGTCCAGGGTCACCCTGGTTAAACGCTGATCTCCAGAGTTGTAACCCAGTGCTCAAACCACTACATCTAAGTCCTAATAGGGGAGATGCTTGAGAAAGAGAGTAGATGATATCAGCTATTTTATACTGAAAGAAAGACAGCAAATGCAGACCTACCAATGTCTCTTAGCCTGCTGTTGAAAGTGGACTGAATAATGACATTCACTAAGGCATCACTATCCAAATAAAACTCGGGGTCAGTTTTTTACCTTTGTTTCGTGTATGAGATATTTTTTTAAAAAAATCACTTCTTTTTATAATTTCTCTCTTTGTTGTAGCCATGGAGGTTCTCAACTATGTAGGGAGAGTTGATGGCAAGAGAGGTGCATGGAGAACAGGGAAGACAGAAGCCCGGTAAATTAGTCCTTACAAAACTTACTTATTCTTCTTTTGCTTACTATAGCACCTTTCGTGTTTGGTTTTTTAAAAATTCTTTCCTTTCAGAAATGAAGAAGAAATGTACAAAGCTCTTCTAAATGATTATGAACAGCGCCAGAAACAGCTTCTGGTTGAAAATGCTGAACTCAAAAAGCTACTTCAACAAATGAAGAAAGAAATAATTTCTCTCTTACCACCTCAGAAGCAGAAACTTAAAGAGAAGAGTGAAGATGACAGTGGAACTGTAAGTGTATGCATGTATCTCTCATATGTTAAAAACATCTTTAGAACAGGATTGTATCAGCAAGTCGCATTACAATTCCTTAATGACTCTATTAATGCTTTCTCTGCAATTTATCTTGGATTTAATTAATTAATTAAAATATTTATAAGTTACCATTTTGGACCAAGTTACAGGTTAAGTACAATACACTTAATATGTTTATTATATCTTAAGTGTAATAATGTAATAAAACTTTAACATTAAAAATACAAAAAAAATAAAAAATAAAAACCCCAACCCAAAAACACAACCCACCTCACTTTAGGTTACAGTTCAGCTGGTATATTCTTTTTTCAGAAATATCAGCATGACCAATAAAACAGATGAAGGACCTTATTTTCCATATGATAGCAAGATAGTGAAAGCAGATTTCTGTGTACCTTCTAGAACAGCATGATTTATAGGGCCACATTGGTATCAACTGTCTAAGTAAGATTTTTATATTTTCCTTTATTATATATGTGATATATATCCTCTTGAGTATATAATATACCCAAGTTGCAGACTAGAACCCACAGTTGTGATCATTCTTAAAAACAGATGGCAGGATCCAGATTTAAGATTATATACAGTAACTTGGTTACCACAGCAGCCCCTCCAGATCCCCTGAAAATAGTATACAGAGAACTGCGAGTTTCCTGAATGGTGTGGGTTGTGGTATATAGGCTATACCCTATAGTTGTAATAATTCTTGGTCAACAGTGACTTTCTTGTGCAAGACTAACAAATCCACTCCAGATAAAGGCACATGTATTTGATACCTCTTGTTTCATCTCTACACTATGTTGTGGTATTTGCCAATTACTTTCATCATCTCCGTACATAATAATGATTTTGCTGTCTTCAGCTTTATTTAGTTTTCATTAAATTTAATTATATCATATTAGATTATTGCAATGTATCGTTGTTTTTTTAGTACAGCTTTATTTTGCCATGAAAACCCCTCTTAATAGCAATTAAGGGAATAAAGAATAGAAAGGTGTTTTTGCTGTTGTTATTGTTAATTGCCCCCAAATCACAAAATACAAGAGCAATTAGAAAATTAGGGGTGAGAAGGCAACTCCACTCAAATCTATATTATGGCCTGTTCTTATCTGGCAGATTTGTATATAATCAATGGGTTAAATCCAGTTGTTTGTCCCAACTTGATTTCACTTTGAAGGAAAAGGACTTGTTAAATTGACACTTAAGTAATTTATAATCCATTGATTTAGTTGACCTGTGTCAACTGGAGTTAAACAGATTTAGCCCTAGGTGTTGTTTACTTGACATTCAAATTTCCCATGCAGACTTTTACTTGCATTTCAGCTCTTCAGTGTACTTGACATCAGTTTATAGCATCAGTTTTAAAATGTAAAAAAAGAAAAGAAAATAGAAGATAGCCACATTAGTTTTCAGTGTATTGATTTGGGGGGGAAAGAACTTTAAAATATTGAACTGCATAAATCAAATTAAGTTGATTGGCTGCAGAAAGATATCTTTAATTTCTAGAGAAGTGTGCACTTGGCCCATGTAGGTATAAAAGGATAGGTACAGTAAGTGAATAACCGAACCCTGCAAGGAAGCTTTAATTTTCCATTTTCTAACAGTAAATTAAGGAAGATTTCAGCCAGAATTAATTTTGTGCACATTTTATTGGAGGATTTATAAGTTTTCAGGTCAAGTAAATTGTTGAAAGGGATGACAATATCTATATAAATAAAAATGTAAATGTTTGTTTGTTCAAAATCTTAAATCTCCAAAAGTTCTTCACCAATTTTGACACAACATTCCATTTGAATAAATGCATTTTTTAAAATGTATCTACTATTATATAGATGTCACACCTGTGACAGGTAAAAATATTTTTTTAAAAAAACATAACAGCAACACACACTATACTAAATATTCGATTGGTGTTTGCAATCACCATCAACAAAGCTCATGGCCAATCTTTAGAATCGTGTGCTTTAGATCTAAACACAGATTGCTTCTGACATGGACAATCTCTACATCTACACAGACAATGGAACAACAATTTTTAAAAAATATTTCAGAAATATGCGCTTTCTCTTTTCTTTCTTTGCCATTTAACCAGACTGAGCCCCAGCAAGGCATGGCCGGGTACAGCTAGTTAACAATACAAATCTTTAAGAATTTACATTAAAATGTGAAATGAATCATCAATCTACTCTTAACTTTAGGGAAAACCTATATGAACCAAATTAAGGAACAGTTTGTGTTCGCAGTTTTGAAATGTTACTATGATATTTCAGAGCTATTTAAAGTAGTAGGTTTTTCATCCACAGGTTCTGTCAGACACGGAGGAAGACCCTGGAGAAGCAAATAAAGAGAATGTGTGGGAACTTTCTTGTGAAACGGTGCGTGAACAGCTAGTTAACAGCATTCGTAAACAGTGGAGAATGCTGAAAAATCATGTTGAAAACTTGGATAGCCAAGGTAAAAGCATGTGACATTTATATTTCCATAATTCTTGTCTGAGTGTGACTATTGTTTGAGAAACGATTTAGTAAAGTTTTCTGATTCTGCAAATATTAGGTAATAGATTGGATTTCTAATTATATGTAAAGTAGATCCATAGCCATGGGATTTAATTAGTAATGGTTAATCAATGATTCCAGTAGATCTGCTCTTGGTTCCATCATTATTTCTGGATCCAACCCATGAAAAATACAGGATTTTGATCACTAGAGTGGAAGAGATGAAAGGAAACTTGCAATTACTTATTATTCTTACAATACAGAAAACAGCCACTGCATTATACTGCTAAGGAAGTGTAAACAGGGAAATGTTAAAAAAGTCATTGTCTATTAAACATTGTAATACAACAAAATCTACCCCTCCCCAGTTTCTCCAATAAATTTGTTTTTAACTTGAAAAAATGCTTCGCTTCCCCATTTCCAACTGCAATTACTGGAATATTGTAAACACTTTTATCCAAATTTCTTCAACTGTAAAAGTTTTAGGAATTACACTCCTCTTATTTGCCCTCTGATCAACCCATTCAAATGGTTGGTATAAACTAAGTGGAACATTACTGCTGAGCATGAGTTAAAAAGGGAGAGAAGATAGACAAGAGTTTATCACACGGGGGGAAATTGAGGGTTTAAACTGTTATTATCCTGTGAAAGTTGTGCGATCACGGGAAGATTTTCACACACATCGCAATTAAAGAGGATTTATCCCGGCAATAATCAGATAATAACCAGCAATAAATCATTCATGGGATTTTTGACAGGTCATGTGAAAATCTTCAGTGCAGTCATGTGATTTCCCCATATTTTCCCCATGTGATAAAGTCCATAGTCAAGCATTAGGATTATTAAGTGTAGTGATTTAGAGAGTTAATCAGTGGTTCTGTGCGATACTGTTCTTACATTTCTTTAATCTTTATGGATGGGTCTGTGTGTTAACTGATGTTTTGCTTCATGTTTATGAGGATGGAATTGTGTGTATACACACACATATGTACACACAAACACACATACGTGTGTGTGTGTATACGTATACAGTATCTCTCTATCAGAAGGCCCCTATTGTCCACTGTACATTTTTTCTTTCATTCCTCTCTGCATCAAATAGACAACAATATTCTGACTACATTCAAGTCAGTTGGATGTTTTCTATTGGATTTTAGATGTAATTATATTGAAACTACTCTGGTTGCTTATCTGATGGGGATTAAGTGAACACATGTGGCCCCAGGCAATACAGATAATTAAAAGACAGGTTAGTAGCCTTTACTGTCAATTTATTTAAAAATAAATCTCCAAGTATATTCAACCCTCTCTGAGGAAATTTGCCAAGAAAACCCTGTGATAGGTTTGCTTTAGGGTTGCCATAAGTTAGAAACAACTTGAAGGCACACAACAACAATAAATATTTTATAGTGTACAAATATCTGGCAGACATAGTATAGTCTAGAACACCTCAAGAATGTTTTGCTCTGAATATAATGGATAGAATTATATTGGGGTTATTTTTTTTAAAAAAGTACTTCATGATAGCAAATAAACAGGGTTTATGAGTCAAGAACTACGTATAGTTATCTCAAAGAGAGTGACTAATCAAAGGGAATGTATAGTACCAGGAGTACTGTACAGTCTCAGCAATAAGGATTTGATTACTAAATGAGCTAAAATTAAATAAAAATGAACAAAATAACCTTTTTAAATTTGTAGTGTCACATGTACATTCTGGACCACTACATGACAAAGATAAAATCTCAAGAGAGGATCATGAACTGGAAGTTGAAAGATTGCAATCAGAAATTCACCAGTGCAAGGAGATGATAAAAACTCAACAGCAGCTCTTACAGGTATTTAGCCCTCAGTACTATGATTTTAAAAATACCCTTTTCTTCAATGGGTTATGGGTATTTTTTTTTTTACCTAGTGAGGATTTCAGTGTTGTATTTCTCAATTTCATTGAGAAATTCAGTACCAACCCACACGGAAGAAATGTAGTTTGCCTCCCAGTGAGACCAAACTATTGATAATTACAGCATGTCACTTCTCCTTAGATGCATTATTATTATTATTATTATTATTATTATTATGCCTGGGCTAGATAGAATAGTGTTCGAGTACAGATGAGGTGGGCTGAAATGACATCTTTCTTATTTGTTAGTATATTTCAGGATTCCTTCTTCCAACCATTCTTCTGTTTGCTGGCCTTTTGTTAATATCTCATGCTCAAAGTTTTGTATTTTCTTATTGGATTGACTTATGGCAACTAAAACCTATTTTATTGTGGCCAGAAAGCAGCTTCCAAATAATCATTTCTGATTTTTCTGTACTTCAAATCTTATCTGCAGCAGCAGCTAACTTCTCCATGTGACGATGATACCAATATGTTGCTACAGGACTGTTACTTGTTGGAAGAAAAAGAGAGACTGAAGGAGGAATGGAAATTGTTCAGAGAACAAAAGAAGAACTTTGAGAGAGAGCGCAAAAGTTTCACAGATGCTGCTATTAGATTAGGACTTGAGGTATTTAGATGGTTTTGTGCTTTTTAATGCTGAAGGATGATAGTTTTTGTACTTTTCAGGCAACCAGACTTAACCAGTAGGTTTAACTATGTTCACTGTATTCTACACAGCGAGTACTGGAATATTGAAAAGGATGTTTATCTGTAAATGCACATTTGATATGTGCCAGGAAGTTGTAGCTGGTTGCATATCCTCATCATGCATCTGCCTTATTTTTACAGATGTGCACCTCCCATTCACACTAGAAACATGTCTGTTGTGTGAAGTGTGAAACACCCCTTCATTTGCAGCTGGATAATTTGAGTACAGTTTGTAATCAACTTCACCAATACTCTACATTTTTATGATAGCTTTCCATTTTCTTAAATGTGTATATGTAGTAATTATGTCAAACAACATAACCTGTGCTAATCTATCGTGATAATCTTGCATTTTCTCTTGGTGTAGAGGAAGGCATTTGAGGAAGACCGTGGAGTTTGGCTGAAGCAACAGTTCTTAAGTATGACTTCTGATCATGTGAAACCTCAGTGTGCCTTCTTGGGAAGTAAGAATTCACCATAACATGCATTACATTCATTCCCTTTCATGCCAGAAATGCATATATGTACATTCTCATAAATAGAGGGCATAATCCAGGGACAGGGACAGTACACTATAGCTGGTTGTCATTTCCCAATGTTAAAGAAGGTATGAAGACCCCCCATATGTTTTTGATCAATTCGTAGAAGCATTCATCAATATAGTCAGTAGGATATGATTATAGGAGTTGTTGTCCAAAACATCTGAAGGACCACAGTTTCCCGCATCCCTGCTTTTGAATAACCAGCCACCATATTGCTTAAATTATTTTTTCTTCCACCATCCCTGAGGCAGGTATATACCTTGAATTTCTAAATTATGCTGCTATCCCATGATTGCATCTTCCCATAAAGTTAATTCGTTTGCAGTGTAGTGGAGTGATTAGACTTACTAAATTCTGAATCTGGCAAATGTGACAAAGCCAGTTGTAAGTGCCCTAATAACTATCCTGGGTAGTGTATCAGCTGGCTTTTAAGTCTGGTGGATATTATTGAATATAAGGTCTCCTACAATAGATGTTCAGAAGACTTGGGTGCTTAGTTTGATTGCTTAAGGCAGCCTAGGTTTGATTGCCTATGGCAAATACAAATCACTATCAAAGTGCTGAGGAAACACTGGGTAGTGCTTTTCCATTTTTCTGAGCTAGAAATTTAGTATGATTCTTTGGTGTTTTCTTCCCTGTGTTTTTCTCAACCTTTTTATACATACCACTGAGATTGGCAATGGGCTTGCATTCTCCTACCCCTATAGTTTTTGTTGCTTGTAGTTTTATGTTTCAGTTGCTTTCTTTCTCTGTCATTAGTGCAACATTGGAAATTTAGTGTATTGCTAACTGCAAGCTCCTTTCCTAATTTTCTTCCTACCTTTTCCGTCATTTGGAATTATCATTTCCTAAGAAACAATATTTGATTCACAGGTTCAGAATTGGATACTACATTAGCAAATTTCAGGTCTTGCCAAAAGAGACTGAACCACTTCTCCAGTGTCCCTAAATTCTCAGATGTTTGTGAGGCAACTCAGCATGTTCGTGAGAACAGGTACTTCTGAATGATAAAAATTTAATATGCTTCAGAAAATTCAGAACTAGCTCAGGTGTGGACAAACTTGATGAGTTCACCAAAAAAATTGTTCCTCTGTCCCCTTCCCCCATGAACCCACCAAAGGCTTCATTGAATCACTCTGGCGCCACTCATTTGGCAATATGGCAAATGCCCTACATTAAGAACAAGGTGCATAGAAAGTTAAGCCTTGTTTTCAAGTACAGTTATATTTCAGTAGGTCAGTTGTGTTTGGAAATAAGTTGTATGCTCTCGGTGCACCTTGTTTTTAATGGGAAATGTATCATATTTTGCTGTGGTATAGCACCAAAGTCTGACAGCTCAACAGTGATTTTGGCAAGGCAGGATGATGGTGGTGGTGGCAGCAGCTGAGGAGGCATGCAGCCCTTAGGGTGCCTGTTACTCCTGAACCAGATGACAAACTTAGGCGCATTACAGACCGCCCCTTTGGGGCGGCCTGTAGTCACACCTTTCCCTGCCGGATCGGGGCCTCAGTGGCCAGAGTGGCAGCCGCTGAGGCCCCAATCTGGGCTGCAGGGAAGCGGCAAAAGGCCCCTTCCTGCAGCCTGGAAAGGGGTGTCCTGGGGCTTCAAGCCCCAAGGACACCCTGCGGCGGCGGGGAGAAGGAGAAAGGGGCCGTTTGGCCCCTTTCTCCTTTGGTCCGCTGGGCGCAGCCATCTGAAGGCTGCGCCCAGCGGACCAAACCAGGAAGGAGCTCCGAAACGGAGCTCCTTCCGAGGTCATGGAAAGGGCGCCCTAGGCGCTTTGCCACGACCCCAATATGTCACAACCGCGCCGCCTTGTTTGGAGGCGGTGCGGTCGTGACGTATCGATGGTGGCGGCCGTGCGGAATGGCCGCTGCCATTTTGTGCGCGCACAGCGCGCACTAGGGTTAGGGCGGTGCAGAAGCACCACCCCGCCTTAACCCTAGTATGCGCTCCACATGTACTTTTTAGCCCGTGTGTAACGGGCCTTAGTTAAATTGTTTTTCTTTGTAAGATTTATGTCTTAGAATGGTGATTCTCAAAGTTTTTAATCTTGTGACCCCCTTCACATTTACATGTGGATGCCACACCCCACCCCACTCGACATAGTGTATGCATACAGATATTTTATATGTTTAATGTGCATATCTTCATTCACTCATTCATGTATGTTCATACATACTTAAAAGGTTTGGAAGGAGGGATCAGGGCCTCCATGTCTCATGCCTTCCTTGAACACCTCGCCACCCCACTCAGCTTCACACCCCATAGTTTGAGAACCACTGTCGTAGAGTAAATGTCTTCAATAGCTCAGACTCCCAGATCCCATGCATACTCTAGTCCAGTGCTTCTCAAATTATTTGATGAGGGGAGGGAACCAGTATTTTCCTCGCTTCACCAAGGATTGATACCATAGGCTACAGTTGTTTCTTTCTTTCCTGGAAACCTGGCATATACTGGTATCAGTCCATGGACAGCTTTAGTTCATCCAGTTGACATGGACCAGGGTGGCTTATGCAATGTTGCAGTGCACTTGCATTTCTCCAAGACCATAATTACACTTCCGTCTGCAGAGCTGTGGCTGAAACTGTTTTGAGTTAGGGTTACTTTACAGAACTTGTTATTCACCAAGGCAGATGGAGACTGCTCACGTTATATTTTTGCTTGCCATGGACAGCTCTTTGTTTTTATGTTGCTAAACAGATCAGAAAAAAACTTTGCTCTCTTTCAAGGTGGGGTGTCCTCCATTGTGCAGGGTAGTACTTTCTATCTATACTATAATGTTTTTTTATTTGTACAGATAGGCATGCTGATGTTTTTAAAAAATTGTTATTCCCTAGTTCAAGTGCTCTTCTAGAAAAAACAGCTGAAGACCGAAAACCAAGCAGAAAGGAGCAGCTGAGAAAAATACAGACTAGTGATGCCAGCCCTGTTTTGCAAAGAAATGCAGACAATTTGCACATGCTGCTACCAGAAAACTTGAACACAGAGCGGACAGATAATTCGCCTTAGAATCTTAACCTCTTTCTGTTAAGCAGTACTGACATGTCTATAAAATTTTCTGACTTAGCGAAACAGGGTGTTATGAGTGGAATAAATCAGTGCTGGTGTTAGCAGTTGTACTGTATGTGTGGCTTTTAAAGATCTACCCATCCCTTTCCTATATGTACTCCTATAGTCAAAGCTGTAAAAAGATCATTCAGATACATGTATATTCTTAAAACAAAAGACGTAGTTCTTTAACTGAAAGAATGAATGTATGAGTCTTCAGACAATGAAATGCTTCAGCATTTGTATTTTATACTTCAGGCAAAAGTAGCACTTTTAGCACTAGTTCAAGATGAAATGTTCAATTGTGTCTCAAGTGTTAACTGATATGGAAACATTTTCTCTTTAACTTGAATGTACAGTATACCGTAGATGATTGCCATTTCTATATTTATTGTGTGATTTCAGATTACCTCTTCTCATATCTCTTAAAGAAGCAAGGCCTTAGCTTTCAGACAGACAAATTTTAAAGGGTTATGTGACAATGCCATGTACAGATCCAAAAAAAGGAAAAAAAATCATAGTATATTACATGCCAATCATAGCTGAGTTTTTTAAATTGCAATACTGTGTTTACAGATGAGAGTTATTAATTTTTGTTTAAAATATCATTTCAGTCAAAAAACAGTCACTTTAAAATGCAGCAACAAAATAAATATAAGTATATTTGCGAAACATGAATTTAATGTGTTTGGGATTTTCTTCATCAGTTAGAAAGGCTCTATATACAGTCGGCCCTTCTTATACACGGATTTTTTATACACGGATTTAAGCATACACGGTTTGAGAATGTTCCAAAAAAGTATAAATTTACCTTGATTTTCCATTTTTTATAAGGGACACCATTTTGCTATGTCATTATATGTAATGGGACTTGAGCATACATGGATTTTGTTATACACGGGGGATCTTGGAACCAAACCCCAGTGTATAACAAGGATCCACTGTACTTAGAGGCAAATAAAGTGTTGCCCAGAATGCAGCTTCTAGCTTGTTATGATGTTCCATGTGACATTTAAATTTAAAATCCAGTCTTTCATGCTCCTGATAATAGGATTGACTGCTGGTAAACATTAAGGAAAAAAGTGAAAAATTAGGATTACAATCAAATATTGGGGGGGGGGGGGGGGATACCACAAAGTATTTACATAATTTAAAAGTTGATGAAGTTATTAAAATTGTTTAAGATTTTCTGTACTTTGGCTCAGTCATAAATAAAAATGAAGAGTGTAATGAAGAAATCATAAAGAGACATTGAAAAGCAAAGATGAGGCCATTAAGTGTAAAGATACATCATTGTTTGTTGGGAGCCATTAGCTTGCACTTTGTAAACCACTTAGTACACCAGTAAGCAGTATACAAATATACTTGCTATTGCTATTAAATACCATAGTGAGAATCATCCATGTTATAGCATTTCCAATTTCTGTGTATGGTTTTGAAAGCTGGACAGTGAAGAAAGCTGACAGGAAGAAAATCAACTTAATTGGAATCTGCTGGCAGAGAGTTCTGTAGATAATGCAGAATGCTAAAAAGACAAATGGGTCCCAGAGCAGATAAAGTCTGAACTGTCAAAATGACTGGGGCAATTACACTTTGAACAAATCATGAAATAACAGGACTCACTGGGAAAGATGATAATGCTCAGTAAAGTAGAAGCCAGTAAAAAGAGGGGAAGACCACATTACAGAATGGTTTATTCAATAAAGAAAGCCATTATGGAATTCACTAGGTCTGAACAGTGTTTTTGATGACAGCTTTTGGAAGTCTCCCATAGGGTCACCATAGGTCAAAGCTGACTAGATGCTGTATAACAACAGTATATTTGTAACTGAAGAATTCAAAGTCTGTGTATTACAATGTAGGCACTGGTTTCTATTGGTTGATTGAGAAGACTTTCAGAATCATGCCATTACATAAAACCTGAATTATTTGGGTTAGGTTAACAGCCTAAGCTGAATAAGCTAGTGGTTTGGAGTTCTTTGTGCAAGCATCCCAGCTTTTAATAGGAAATAAATCTTAGCTTATCTATTTGTTTTAGATTTAAGAACTTGCTTAGTATTAAATCATGCAAAAGTTACACCAGAGCACACCCAAAACACTTATGTTTTGCGTGCAGATGTGCCTAATCATGTACACTCATAGCTATGGGTTGTAACAATTCTCATGCTTGTAATGGATGGGGGGAAATGGATTCTTGATCAAGCTATATTAGCTTATATATGCATGCTTGTACGTATGTGTTTCATATGTATGAGACACAGATTTGCAGAATTTTTAAATATGTCTGTTGGGTGCATACAGTGGCAATTCTGAAACTGCAGTATGAGAAAAAGTATGTATGTAAATGAAATCTAAAATGTACAGACCTGTCCTATGCATGCCAATTTCCAGTAGGGAGTGTCTGCATATTGGCTTGCACCCTATTAGTGACATGTGTGCATAAGTGTGGTTTATGCCCTACATGCCTATTTTTAAACAGTGCAGAGAGCTAATCTCTCGTCCTTTGCACTCTGTTCAAAATCCCCTCCCACAAGCCAATCCCTGTTGTAGTTGCTTACCCATAGGGAGGCAATTCCGGCTGTAAGAATGTGAGTGCTCTGGCTTCCCAGGGGAACGAAGTGGAGAGAGCAGTGCATCTGAGAGTACACTCTCATTTCTTTTCCCCTCTAAGATGAGACCAGAAATACTGTCATAATCTGAATTTACCTCCCCCCCTTTCCCTCCTCACTGGTTAGCATCACCATCCAGGAGACCTTCCAGACTTTTGGCAGATGCTGGGGCAGTGGGAACATGGAACTTCACATGCAGGGCGTTACAGTCTGCCTTAGATTGTACCCAATATAAAATGTGAATTGCATAGGCTGATCCAGGGGTGTAAAAATAATACAGTTTGACACCACTTTGATCTTTATGGCTCCATCCTACAGAGTCCTGGGGTTTGTAGTTTGCTGAGGCACCAGCACTCTGGCAGAGAAGACAAAAATCCTTCTGAAACAACAAATCCCAGGATTCTGTTGGATGGAGCTTAAAGTGCTGTCAAACTGCATTATTTCTACAGTGTAGTAGAAATAATGGCCTTGTCTCATCATATGAACCTGCCAGAGCTTTTAAGATAATCAGGGGGAGGCTTTCTCTCAATTCTGCCACTATCAGAGGTTTGCTCGGTGAGGACACGAGAGAGCTTTCTCAGTGGCTGCTCCCATCCTCTGGAATTCCCTTCCACAAGAGGCTAGGCTGGCCCCCTTCCTGCTTTCCATTCCCAGCCAGCAAAACCATTTTTATTTAAGCAAGCTTTCAATGCTTAAGCAGGGGAGGTTTTTTAAATATAGATGTATGTTTTTTCTTTCAATGGCCAGGCAGTGAATTTGAAACATCTGCCATCCGCAGGTCACACACCACCTTATGTTGGCTTGGAGCCAAAGGACTACATGACCAAGAAAACTTTGGACCTTCACTCAAAAACTGTCCATTTGTCTGGCATTGCAGAAGGAGCCAACATTTTACTTCATTTCTACTTAATTTATACATTGTGCTCCAGCTGACTTCCAAGCTGGCTTCCAAAAAGATAAGTTACAACAAAACATATTAAAAGAAGAACTTGTAAATAACACATAAAAGAGCTGTGTCAAAAGCAAATATCATGCTACATAGACATAATGCACAGATGATTAAAAAGTCTACAGAAAGGGGGGAAATGCGTAATGTTAAAATGATAGACGGTAGACTTGCAAAATAGGCCACTTTTTAAGAAGATGGGGGAACCTTTCAAGAAAGTTTTGTTTTGGAGAACTTCGTGTACAGGCAGGAGTATGTGAGAAATGGTTCTTTGGTGGCCTTTCTCTCAAGTTGAGAAGGGCTTTAAGGCTTTCAAGGAAAAGCAAAATCTTGCACTGAGCCTAAAAATGATCTCAATTTTACTGCAGTTACATGTTTTGAGATCACAACACTCCAGCCCAGTTTGTTGTCTTCTGTGGCTTTTGGATTAAAGTTGTATAGTTTTTTAACAGTCTTCAAAGGCTGCTCCAAGCATACTGCATTAAAGTAGCTTAGTCTGGAGGTTAGGAGGATATGACCGGCCATGGGATCATTGTCTTTCCCACATAAGTATGTTTAGGAATACATTGTGAGGTGGATTCCAAAACTTAGGCGGGGTACAGACAGGCAGGGGAAGACGTCTTGAAGGTGTATTCTGCTGAATACGGAGCCTTCAGACCGCCCGCCCCGGGGGCGTGGCTCAGGTGATGGGGCTTCCACATGGGGGCCAGTGAAGACGCCTCACCTGGGGCCGTTTCTGACCCGCAGTTTCCATACCGCCACCTCACAGGACGCTGCAAAGAGAGGTAGCTTCCGCATGGGCAGCCAAAAACGGGGCTTTTTTTTCTTTTGCCGGCTGTATATAGAAAAGAAGCGGGGGAAAGCGGCACCTTTTTAATGCCGCTTCTTCCCGCTAGGGGCGTGCGGGCGGGGCATGTTCATGACGGCATTCAGGTAAGGGCCGTCTGAAGGCTACACCTTCATGACGTCATGAACACACCCCTTTTTGCCCGTCTGTATCCCACCTTAGTGCTCAAATAATACTGTCATTAATCATTGTATATACAGGTTTGTGAATAAGCTTTCAAGAGCTTGCCTATCAGGGAAGATGTCACTGAAAAAAAGTTAGTGGGGTGGGCAGAAGAGGAGGAGGAAAAGAGCTTATGTTGAAGTCATGAGTTCCAAATAGTCTTAAAATGGAGTAAAAATGGATTAGAGGCCCAATACAGATTGGTGCAAAGTGCTGGCCTGCGGCCGATTTTAGAGCTCGGGAGAGCAGTGTCTGCATGCTCCTGAGCCCTACTGTGTCATAATGGCACCCTCCATCCACATGCCATGCTGACAGTGTGCGTGGTGTCGCTCAGATATCATCGCTGCACACAAGGGTACCAATGGCACAGCATGTGTGCCCTTAGAAGAACCTGTGGGAGCGGGTTCTTTTTCGGGCTCCCAGAGGCCATGCCATTTGGTTGCTGTGGCCTCTGTGTGGGGCAGAAAGGAGTGGTGTCTTGGCGCTCCTTTCTCCCCATCTATATCCCCGCAGAGTCTACAAGGTTTAATACAGGTTACATCAAAGAATGTTTGGACCAATTCCAGGATGGTTCAAGGCAAAACAATCTAAATTTGGCTCTAAATGGCCAGTTTTAACTGTTCAAACACTAAACTTTCTTTCCAGATATGACACTGCAGAGACGTCTTGAGAGTCTCATTGTACTCTGTCTACAAAGTGGCTTGTGGCCTTGCACAGATCTTAGAGATGTCAGTTATTTTGTTGCTACTAGTTAAGACAGAAATTTTATTGCCTGCTTTTACTGTCTTTGTCCTCAATTCCTTCAAGACCAAAAAGGGATGTGGCCTCTTAACTGCATCAACTTTCCCTCAAGACTATCATACACATCAACTTCAGAAACCATCCTAAACAAGGTGCCAGCCTATTACTCAGGCCACATTGGTTTATTTTCCTGTATGAATTTTCTTCACGAAGAAGCTGGTGAACTTTGAAAGTGTAATGCATTTATCACATTTATTCCAATAAAGGTGATCACCATGATGTGTGCTTTGGATTTGTTTTATTTTTCTGCATAACCAACATGAGTATCCCTGGGGGGAATGAATACACACACACACACACACACACACACACACACACACACACACGAGAGAGAAAAAAGTAGAAGCATAAAAGGAAAACATTCTACAGGGAGTTTACAAACCTCTGCTTATACACAAGTTTTTTAAAAAAATAAAAGTATGCTTAGCTATAGTTTATGCTACATCAAATCACCAAATATAAAGCCTCATCTTTACTTAGAGCCCCATGTGATTCAAAAGGGATTATTTCAGTGTAAGTAGATCTAGGAGTTGAAGATAGCAAAGCAAGAGGGATGACTGCTTCAGTGATGAAAGAGGATTTGTGACAAAGCCCACAGCACACAGCCACGATTTTCCTTTAAGGATTTAGCTTTTTTGCAGTGACAATGAATAAAGATTCTTTCTTTGCCACAGTTGTGTTGTTACATTCAGCCAGCAGGGTTCTTCCATCTTGTTGGAGAGGCAGGGTAGAAATAAAAT
>NC_056525.1:101338672-101387306 GCF_019175285.1 Sceloporus undulatus | reverse complement strand
TTATTATTATTATTATTATTATTATTATTATTATTATTATTATTATTATTCCAGTTGGTGATGGTGGTTGGAACAACCCTTGCAAGACACTTTTTAGCTAACGTGGCTCACTTCTGGGCTATGCACTGATAGCAGATGTAGTTATAGAATCAATAGCATGGATCTTCTCATAGTTTTTAATAATGTTATGGTTACTTTCCTGTTTGTGTGGTTTGAGAATCTGGGCAGAGGGATTTGGAAAGACAGGAGCCAACATATATAAATACTTGTCCTCTTATCTGAGATGGTTTGACTGAACCTAAACAATGCCAAAATCCTCTTGATAGTCACAACTAGAGTGGAGCCATTAAACTAGTTGGATTTACATGTTAATTCACCATTCAACAAATGATCCAATGGACCACTCTAGTTGGGACTAACCAACAGTGATTCCAGCCAAAATGTAGAGAGATCTTGTAGCACCTTTGAGACTAATTCAAAGAAAGAAATTGGCAGCATGAGCTTTCGTAAACTCTAGTCTACTTCCTCAGATGCATTAGAGGAAGATCCCAGGTCCCTCAGTATGAGAGCCCAGTAACTGTTTTTAGTCAAACATGACTACAAAAATGTCTTAAGGTATTTACACTCACTGCACAAAGGTTTAAGACACGGAATATGTAGGCATCCTGTTCCCCATCATTCATATAGTATTGCATGCAAACAGGCAACTGTATGAATGAGGGTTCATAACTTAAGCAATGTTGAATAAGGTTTCTATTCCATTCCATTCCAGTTCAGCATTTGTACATTTATCTTCCACCACAAGAGCAAGCCTACTACCACCCTGAAAGATGGTGTTTATCGCATTGGGTTTGCTCCTGCGATAGACATAGGACATAACTTTAAGAAAGTGGATCTTATTGCATTTTCCCATCACCAGGGAATATGCAGCCCGTTTGCATCTCAGGCTTCTCTGGGTTCCTCCTGCATCTTTTCAAGAATGGGATATTCCCATTCTTGAAAAGATGCGGCAGAAGCCTGGGTTGCAAATGGGCTGCAATGCCAAAATGCAGTAAGAGCCACCTTCTTAAAGTTACATCCCTCATCTATTGTGGTAGCAAAATCAATGAGATAAACTCTGAAATTAAAACAAGAATCAAACATGAAAAACCCACAGAGCAGCTTTGTACTGTGTGGGAGACAGGATATTTCTTCAAGCATTCTCTGTATCAGCTTTTGGTTATGATTCAGCTCTGTTTGCATCATTATGGCCCTGGTTAATGCAAAGCTAGGGCCTGGTAAACAGCCCTCTTGGCACTTGTGAACAAATTAAATAATGAAGAAACAAAAAGTACACAGTGACATTCTTGGCCTCATGGTACACCTGACAATATTTGACAGTGATCAAATAATAGGCAATCCATTGACTGGTCAATTTGACAACATTGCAGAGATGAACTAACTGATGTACCAATTTTACACTGAACTTGGTAAAAAGTTTGGTTGAGGTGAAAATCGATTAATTAGTTATCTACCCAGTAACTGAAAATGCAGCAGGGAGAAGGAAGAAAGAAAAAAATGTTTCTGTGTCTGTGTCTCTCTGTATGCAGTTGCACAGAATAATTGGCTCCAGACTAAAACCTAGATCCTATTGTGAGTCTTAGCAGGAACAGACCCATAGAATCAATGGGATTTACGTAATGTTGACTCATCATTCAACACTTGTTAGAAGTTGCATCTACACTCCAGAATGAATGCAGTTTGACACCATGTTAACTGTCCTGGGCTCAGTGCTATGGAATTCTGAGTTTTACCATTTTGTGAGATATTCAGTCTTCTCTGGGGCCACAACAAAGTACAAATCCCAGGACTCCATAGGATGGAGCTATGGCAGTTAAAACAGTGTCAAACTGCATTATTTCTGCAGTGTGGCAGCAGTCTAATTAGTAAGTCTACATAGGGGGCACATGTGATTTGACAGGCAACAAATAAATTATGATGACAAGGTGATAAACTTAACAATAAGATTCACATAGCCCTTGTAGTCTCTTCCAGCTCTGTGACTGATTCCACATGCTCTCAGCCTCAGGAGAAGGCAATGGCAAATATCCCCAAATCAATGGAGCCTTTCACATGAAATGTTTCCGACCTATATCACAAGCATATATATTAAAGCATGGCAATTTATAATGGGAGCTTTGTGTATTGAGATAGAATTAATCTAGCCACATTATAAAACTGAATAATATGAAATAAACTATACTTACAGTAATCAAGCTGATTGAACATATGCTTCACTCATTTCTTTGCTTTTCCAAAATGACCTGCCATGAAGAAAACTGGAAGGTTCTCATGACCTCCCAAAGCCCCTGTATCCCTTACTACTAAAGCTGGCATTTACCTTGGAAATGACAATATTTGCTGATGATATTTTTGTACTCAAAGAAGAAATCCCTTGGTCACTGTGACCTGGGCTATAAGGTTGCAGTACAGATACAGCTGAAAAATGCCAAAGTGGACAATAATTCTGAGAAGCAGATTGCTAATTTATATATGGACATTTACATTTTATGAATGCCTATGATTTGTTTCATAACAACAATTACAGTGGTAGACTGACTTACATTTTTAATCACCTAACATTTTAATGCCTCTCCATTTTCCCCTATACCGTCTAATTCAGAGATGGGAAACGTGTGGTCCTTCAGGTGTTATCATACTACAGCTCCCATCACCCCAATCCAGGAGAGCCAATGCAGAGGAACATTTGAACAGTGACCTGTTCCCCACTCCTGGTTTGACTAAATGTGGTGATCTGTATATCAGAATTGTTACTCAGTTATAACAAAGGTATAAAGTAATGATGGGGGACAGTCCAGGCACTCTCACCACTTGATGAGCAAGGCAAAGAACCGTCCATTAATGCAGGCTTATCCACCTTAGCAACTTCCCTTACCTCATTGCTGCTACTACCTCCCAAGGCAAGGCAAAGGAAGGGGAAGGAAGAGAGGCAAGGTGGCAGTGATTTCCTCTTCAGGAAAAGGATATGAGATCATTGAAATGTATAATTCCTGGACCTTTGCTGCCTGAGGCAGGTGTCTCACTCTGTCTATAATGGACTCTTAGCAGTGCCAGTCACAATACAGAGTACAATTGACCCTTGGTATCTGCTGGGATTTGGTTCCAGGACTCCCAATGGATACCAAAATCCATGGATGCTCAAGTCCCATTAAACACAATGGCCTAGTAAAATGGTACTCCTTATATAAAATGGCAAAAATCAAGGTTTGCTTTGGGGGTTTCTTAGTTTTTTGGTGAATATTTTTGAACCGTGGTTGGTTGAATCCATTGATGCAGAATGTATGGATACAGGTTCTGTACAGCTATTCCATCTTTCCATTGTCTGTGGAAAGAAAAAGAAGGAATTAATACTGTAGTAGGAAAGCATATGAAGGACACAAGTGGGGAGGGGCCCTTTCACACAATCAAATACAACATTATGGTTCCACTGTAATGGTTATGGCTGCATTCTATGGCATCCTGGGGTTAGTCTGGTGAGATACAAGAGATCAATGCCTGAGAATTTTTAATATAGCAGTGGCAACCAAAAGGGTGTACTTGCCCTTATTCTTGGCCATAGTGGTGGTGGTCTTCCCTATTGAGGAGGAGGATACCTACCACCATGGTGAAGCCAAGATGGGCACACTACAGTCCTCAGGAGGAAGCCACCACCGCAATGAAACCAGGAGAGGCACTCTCACCTCTTGTCATCCCACAGTGGGAGGAAGGCACGACTGGGTGTCACCCCTCTTCTGAAGTGTCACCCGGTGTGGTCCGCAGCCCCTGCAAACCTCTAGTAACACCACTGTACACTACACTGGTAGAATTGCAGAAATAATGCAGTTTGACACCACTTTTTCTGCCATGGCTCAATGCTATGGAATTCTGGGATTTGTGATTTTGTGCGTATATTTACCTTCTCTGTCAGAGAGCTCTGAGACCACAGCAAACTGGAAATCTCAGAGTTACATAACTCTGAGCTATAGCAGTTATTAAAGCAGTGTGAAGCTATATTATTCCTGCAGTGCAAATGCAGCCACAGCAGTGTGATACCGCTTTAAATATCATGGCTGCATCCAGTGGAATCTGGGGAATTATAGTTTGTTGAGGTATGCACATTCTTGGCTAACGAGCTTTAGTTCTCTGCTTCATTTCATTTCAACTGCCATAACATTTCAACTGGTATAAAACTGCTGCTTTTGTAGCTTGTTTACATTCAGTTGTAACAGACTCAGTCAGATCTAATGACTTTCAGTACCATCAAATATATTAATTGCACTTGACTCTTCTTCTTTATCACAGAACATTTTTCATTTAGGACCAACAGCTGATATCAAGAAGAGAAAGTTTCTTCAAGCAAGAGTGCCCTTCAGCGGATGCTAGGCTGGCCCCCTCCCTGCTTCCCTTTCTCCAGCAGGCAAATATATTTTTGTTCAAGCGTGCCAGGGAGGCTTTTATAAGAGATGTGTGCTCCAAGTATATTTTTGGACTTTGTATGACCATATGCCATTTTATACTGTTTTAACCAGATGATTTTAACTATTTTTACATTTTTATTGTGAAGTTCTTAAACTATTTTATCTGGGACCCATCTTGGGTCCCTTTTTGGGAGAAAGGCGGCACAGAAATGAAATGAAATAAATAAGAATGTAAATACAGTCATCCCTCCATATTTGCGGCTTTGATATTTGTGCATTTGATTATTCACGAGTTTCATTAATATGTTCTCTCTAGGACTGTCTAGGTCTTCCAGTGCAATTCTGTGGTCAACTCTAACTAAACGTTGCACTGAAAGACCATTTGTAGCTACTCCAGTGCCATTCTATGGTCAGTGTATGTTGGACATTGACCACAGAGTTGCACTGGAGGACCTAGAGAGTCCTAGAGAGGTTTCCTTCAGGTAAAAACATGGTGTTTTTGATATTTGCGGTTTTTCCATGTTCACGGGGGTCTTGTTCCCCTAACCCTAGCGAATATGGAGGGACAACTATACTTGTAAACATTCACACACTTTATGAAAGGAAAGTGTCCTGACTTCTGACATACCCCACTGAGAAAAAGAACATATGCAAGATCCTTCACAGTCCAAAACACAGGCAAAATTTGTGTACAACTACATGTGGTTTTTCTGTAAAGAAAATGTGTGTGTGTGTGGGGGGGGGTTGTGGGTGAGGGAGAGAGAAAAGATGTTTTTTGCACAAAAAGCAATACAGATGGTACTTGGGAAAATCCATGGATGCTCAAGGCAATAGCGGCATAGTAAAATGGCAGTGAATGCTTGAATCCATGGACAAAAAAAGATCAGTGGATATGGGGGGCTGACTATATTTTTTCACAGGGGAAAGTGCACTTGTTTTCTGTGCAGAAAACAAATTTTCTTCTCCAAAACACATTTTATGTACAACAGTAAATATATCTGCACATTATAGAATACAGCTCTTGGAGCTTCCCAACTTTGTATAGCTCCTAGGCATGATGATGGAATGATCCACCAAGTCTTGAACTGCCAGCTCAGCCCAGGGATCTACTAGCCTTTAATACTGGAAGCAGTATGAGCAGAAAGAGCCACAAAAGATCTGATCCAAGATTTTTCAGGATTGCTCTGTATGATTGGAATCCTATGCTAAGTCCCAGTGGGCTTACTTTAGAGTAAGTATGCATAATATTGCAGCATGAAATAGAAAAAGAAATATGTACAAAGATACTATACTTTGGGGTGTCATGCACCAGCATCACATCTCTGTAGTTATCAGTTAGGTAAACTTTTGCGTCACATATTAGGTCAGATTAACCAGGACAAAGTCTCCCTCACCTAAAATTATGCCAAAAATGACCCTTAGCAATAGTAAAAAACAAAACAAAACAAAAACCTTATTTTTTGTTCAATTAAAATGTTTTCTTCAATTTATAAGACACTTTTATGAAACATTTCAATAAGAACCATGCAATAATAGCAGGATAGTTGCAAAGAAGTGTAAACAGGTTTGTGGAGGAAGAGGTGGAAATGGGTTCTTTATCTTGAAAATTAAAAAAAAATCAGAATGGTTGCCAAAAAGATGTTTGCTGAAAGAGATAATTTTTTTACCTGAAACAGCACAATTCTGGTCAACCCAGATCACGTGGGACTCTCGATCATCCTATAAAATAGCCAGCATCTCTAAGGGCTGTCATTCACCTTCACCATGAGGGGAATCGTCCTAGCCCTCCTGCTCACCCTTGCGGGTAAGTTTGCCTTTCTTTTTTATCAAGAATTTCTTATATTTTACTCAAATTGACATTTTACAATTAATAGTTTCTTCTATGCTCACATTAATAAGCATATCCACTTTCTTTCCCCCAGTGAGCCAGAAGTTTCCACAAAGTAAGTCTATCAGTTATTCAATTTTTTAAAAAATAATAATGAATGTACCTACATTTGTTGGGATGGCATTTGTGGCAGTCAGCTTTTGGAGGCAGGAGGTGAAAGAGTTGAGCTGGTGGTGTGTGGCCCTCAAAGCAACTACAAATTGCCAGTTGTAAATCTTGCTATAGACGATCTTATGGACAGTGCAGTCTCTTAGCCCCACTCTTTCCTCACCCACAGCGTGAGAATAACAATACTGATCTGCCTTATAGGGCTGTTGTAACCATCTTTTGGGGGAATTTGGATAGCATTGAGCCATGGCAATTAAAGCAGTGTCAAACTGAATTAATTCTGCAGTGTAGATGCAGCCTTATAACCCTTGCCATTTGCTCTTGATCTCTGCAGCTTCAGGCAGCTAAAATCCAAAAACATCTGGATCACCAGGGAGTCCTCACTCCTGAACTAGAGTGCTACCTAAATTATATGCACTAATGAATCAGATGATTTCATTTAAATGTATATATGTATCTTCAAAATCTTGAAGAAAATATGAATCAGTATATGAACGAATTAGTGAAGCCAGTAGCAGCTTACTGCTGAAAGGAAAACCTTATCAATTCCCTATTTTCAGTGGTAGACCGAAGCCCAAAGAGGCTCAAAAACTCTATGTATGTTAAAGCATTATTACTTTTGCAACACCTTGACTTTATGGGTCTGTGTGGTTTATTTCTTTAAAAAGTGAAAACTTATGTCATGAATATAAACATACATATAGGCACGTGTTTTTAAACTGGAAGCCTACTAAACGTTCTTACAGATCCATCAATTTCAACTTCAACTTAAGAGAGTTTACTAATTAAAAGTTGCAGTCCTGGTGATTATGCATTTATTAAAACCAATGGATGCAAATTGGTCTTTGTATTATTTTTTAAAATAGAGCTAGACTTTACAAGTGGAAGCCCTTAACCAGAATACAATTTAAAGCTCCTATATTTTACAGTTAAAAGACTATGCTTATAGCGCTGAGCTCACATTTTAACCTGTCCAATTTCTTTCCTACCAGGAGGCCAGAGACCCCAAAACAGTAAGTCCACAAGGATTTAAACAAACATATGAATAAACCTCAACAAATACTTAGCATGTTTGTGGAGTAACTATTAATTAATTATTCAATGTCATTATTAATGAAACAGTTAATTACAGTTAAATGCATTTGCACTTCACTCATACTTCAACATAAATAACCTTTAGATTCTGAGTGAATTATGAAGTTCAGCTATGATTTAATAAGCAAAAGCAACAGGTTGCACTTGAATGGTTAGATTTCTTGATAATTCCCTCCTTGTGCAGGGGCACACCAAAGTCCAATGAAGCTTTAAAATTCTTATCCCCAACCAATGAAAATCCAATTGGTAGGATTTATGTAAGTTTTGAATTATCATTCAGCAAATGGGTCAATTTTTATGGGACTTAGGCCACCAGATTTGTAGAAGTCCAAAAAGAAGACTTGTGAAGAAAGATATTTTAAAATATCTTATGTGGTAATGCTCCCTTTCCTCAATAAACAACAAAGACTGAACATGCTCAGAAGAAAACTGAGTGTCTTCCAAAATATGGAAGAGGAACAGAATTGCCAGTATCCTGGAGTCTGGGGTGGTGAATGCTTTCCATAATGGGAGAGGAGGTTGGTCCAAGTTTTACTCAAAATGAACTATCCAAGATGCTGAATCTATTTTAGTGCCTTGGATAACCCCTTTAAAGTTTGGACTACATCCCAAGCATATACACCACCCCTTATCTGGTGGCTAGAATCTTGATGTGAAGTACACTCATCCCTTCATATTTGCGGCTTTGATATTTGCGGATTTGATTATTCACGAATTTTATAAATATGTTCTCTCTAGGAATATCTAGGTCCTTTGGTGCAAATCTGTGGTAAACTTTAACTAAAAGTTGCACTCAAAGGCCTGGAGATTCCTAGAGAGAATACTATACTAGGCCTTTGTAGCTCCTCCAGCGCAGTTCTAGGGTCAGTGTCTGTCAGACATTGACCACAGAGTTGCATTGGAGGACCTAGAGATTCCTAGAGAGGTGTTCTCTCAAGTAAAAACATGGCATTTTTGTTATTTGCAGTTTTTCCATATTCACAGGGGTCTTGTGCTCCTAATCTTAGCGAATATGGAGGGACAAGTGTACTGCTGTTAAGATGCCCTGCATCAAGATCCAGTGTTGTGTAGTGGTCTGAGCACTGGATTCCAACTCTGGAAATCAGGGTTTGAATCCTCACTTGGTCATGGGAACCCAGTTGATGATCTTGGGCAAGTCCTACTCTTTCAGCCTCAGAAGAAGGCAAAGACAACCTTCTCTGAACACAACATGCCAAGAAAACCCATGGTAGTTTAGCCTTAGGGTTGCCATAGATCAGAAATGATTGGAAGGCACACAGCAACAACACCAACAATGCACTGTAACATTATGGCACAGATTCTGCTTGCTCATTTTACAATTAAAAGACTCCTTTCCATTCTTACGCTCACACTGTAACCTTTCCAATTTCTTTCTTCTAGAAGGCCAACTTCCAGAAACTAGTAAGTCTACTGAAATTTTTATAAATTGTCACTATGCCTATTGAAATGATGCTTATGGCTGTCAAAATATGTATGTGAGAGAGGGAGAGGTGGGGAAAGGGGAAGGAGAGAGAGAGAAAAGGGAGAGAGAAAAAGAAAAGGTGTGATTAAGTTTCTGTGGCTTCCTGACAAACAAACAAAAAAGTGTAAATCTGGGAAGTATTATCAGACACTTCCTCTTAGCCTCTTTCCTACCTTATCAAAACAACAATAATAATACTGTACTGACCGAGAAGGGTAAATGTAAAGATAAATTATATGAAGCATTTGTAAAAATATAAAGGTCTCTACAAATACCAAGCAGTATTTAGTATTTATTTAATAAGCATCAGCAGAGCAGAATGTAGACTATCCCTTGGAAAAGAAAAGAAAATAGAATAAGGAAAAGGAGTGGATGGCTGACTAGAAACCTCAACAGCAGAATTCTTATTAGAAGGTGAAGGTAGATCACATCTCACAGGTATATTTTACAATGAAAAGATCATGCTCTGCTGTTATATTCAGGCTGTAACCTTCCCAATTTCTTTCCTTAGAAGGCGAGAGTCATGAACTCAGTAAGTATTGCTAACTGAATAAACAACAAATTCCCCTCAGCCCTTTGACTGAAATGACATCTATAGGAGTCAGTCCTTGAGGGGTGGGGATTAGTAGGGTTGGTGTAGTATGATGCCTAGAGACTGAACTGGAAACTGGGGAGATCTCTGTTTGGTTTTGCCTTAGCCAAACTTTTCTCCTCATTTTGGCCCTGTTCCCTCCAATACAGATATAGTGAACTGCATGGCATGGGATGTTGTAAAGAAGAACTCATTTTTCTGAGCAAAGGAAACCATTCAGGGTTCAGAGGAAACATTTCCTTGTTGGTTTCCTATTTGCAGTGTTACCCCAAAGGCCAAACAAGCTCCAGATTGCCTCTGCGTAAATAGCTGACCTGTATTTAAAATGTCTGCCAAGGACTGAATCCATTCAAGCCTTAGCTTCCCCACTTAAAGCCTTTGATCCCAATGAGTGTACATGAGTGTACAAAGACAAGAGATGTTAACGGTTCTTTACATGATTCTTTATAGGGATAGATTTCATCAATGGGAAACTGTACCAGTTCAAATATGAAGCCGTCATTCGGAATACAGCCCAAGGAGATGGTCTGGGACAATCTGCTGTAAAGCTGACATCTGACATATCTATTTATGGAGGAGAACGGGACAATACCCTCATGGTAAGGAGGAGGAACATTTCAAAGGACTAGAGAAACAAATGTTTGCTTTATTTGTGTTATACTGGAGTACACTAGAAAGCAACGTTGTCACAGGAAAAAAATGAACGATTCTGTTTATACTACATATATGTGCTTGATATGTTACATAATGCAATAAAAAGGAATGAAAAATGCAAAGAAACATTAACACTTCAGTGAAATAGTTTAAATACTTGTTTCCTGTTTATATATGAAAAATTTTGTATGATGAGAAGGGGCAAAATCTAGCCATAAGGATTTGGGGTTTGTTTGATTTTATGGCTGTAATGCTGTACCATACACCTATATGGTAGTAAAACCCATTGAACTCAATGGGACTGACCTCATACATTAAAATCAGCAGGAGTTACAAGTGTTTCATTTCAACTGGATCATTACGTTTTTCTTTATTTGCTTATTTAGAAAAGAAGCACCCACACACACAAAGATTATATTTCTCCCTTTCCCCTCCATTTTGTTCTCAGTTTCTCTCTCCTCAAATGGAAGAATTTGTCGGATTCCCTAGACAGCCAAGAGATCAGTTTGTTGAGCCAAAAGACCAGTTCACTGAGCCTCCCAAGAAACCTGGCAAACTGGATGCTTGCACCCTGTATACCTACCACTTTGAATACAACAATGGAAGGATTGAGAATATCCGTGTATCAACACAAGTACCTCTATACTGTTTGAACATGGTGAGAGGCATCCTGAACATGCTGATTGCAACACCAAGGAACCAGAAAGAATATGAGCTTCAGGAGGTTAGTTTCTTCCATATACACTTTGTTTGTATGTCAGATTTATTGATGTGGTGATATACAACAGGAAACCAAGAAGTCCATATGCATCAAACAAGAAGCAGCAAATTACACAATAAATTGAAAATTATTAGTCAGTTAAAAGCAGCAGAGACTATAATATCACATACTGTATTGGTATGACAGGAAGCTCTAAATATACCATTTACAAATGTTGAACTTGTATTTTATACCTTCACCCTACCTACCTTAGTAGTAACATAATCTTTTGTTGTTGTTGTTGCTTACACTCAAGTTGTTCTTTATGCTCTCTGGCCTTCTGTTTGCTGTGAAACTACAACTTCCATCATCTTTGACCATGATGGCAAGGGATGATGGTAGCAAGAATTGGAAAACACCTGCAGGATAAATTGTTCCCCACGTCTTGTTTACACTACCAGGCCAGAGCATAATGAACGCACCTGTAATTTCTCGGATGGATTTTAAAAAGGCTGTAAACTATCATGGACTTTCCAACTCTAATCACCATTGGAAGTTTGATTTCAAGCTTGATCATCCAGTTAAATACTTTCTCATTAAGAGGACTGCTTGATAAATGGAGATAGGGGTCTTGGGCCCAAATTATCTGATCTAAAATTGCTACATTTACTATAAAATCAAGAGACTAAAGACCATTCTCTATCTTTGGGGTTAACAAAGTATCTGCCCCATCTTTTTCTATGCAGGTTTCTATAATCCTAAAAAAACAATGTACATTATGAAAAAATTAGATATCAGCTACAAGAAAAAAGTCAACTCTAACTCTCAGTTGTGACTAGTTTCTGCTAACCACAATGTTAATTTCACTCTGCACTAATTGATATCACACCTACACAACCCACCATTGCCCTTCTATCCTATTTGGGTGGTGTTTGTGTATCCCTTGGTAATCTGATTGTATCAATATTTACAGGATGGCATTGATGGTGAGTGCCAGACTCGGTATGTAATCGTAGATGACAAGAGCAACAATGGTGTCATTATGACCAGGACCAAGGACTTGAACAACTGCAGGAATAAAGTCAAGCGGACCATTGGAATGTCTTACTTCTACTTGAATCCTAAATGCCTGCTGGTAAGAACAGTTTGGATATATTTGCACACACATGGATGTTAAGGGATTCCATTCTCTTGAATGGAGGCGTCAGAGAGGTGGAGGAATGGAGGGCAAAAGATTAATGTCCCTTCTCCCCCCCCCCCATATGAACTTCTAGCCTCTATCTTTAAAGTATTTCAGTCAGTATTTGTATTCAAAAAGGTGCCTCTGTCTGTCATTTAGAGAAACACAATGGTTCAAGGGACTTCAGCCTTTGTCATGAAACTGAGATTTGAAGGTCCTGATTGCAAGATCGCTCAAGTTGAGTCAGAGGAAGTATACCAAGTTTCTCCATTCAGTGAAGCTGATGGTACTGGAGTAATGACAGCCTGGTAAGTAGGAACACCCGGATGTTTATTATTATTATTATTTTTATTATTATTATTATTATTATTATTAACCTTTATTTATGAAGCGCAGTAAATTTACACAGCGCTGTACATGCAATCTTTTTAGTTAGACGGTTCCCTGCCCTCGGGCTTACAATCTAAAGACGTTATCACAAAAGTTTAGGTTCCTGTTTGCTTAAGTAGAAGCTGGACTGAGGAGCAAAAAAACGAGTATTAAGGAATCCCGTAGCAGCTTTGAGCCTGAGGAAAAGCAAGTTCTATCATAAGGTTTTGTTGATCACAGTTCACATAATCAGATGCATGTAAACAGTCTTACAAATGCTAGTAAGTAGGAACAGCCACATGTTGTTTTTTTAAAGACGATACCATGAAGGTTTAGGTTCCCATTGACTTAAATAGAAGTAGGACTGAGAAGCAACTAGGTAAAGCATTTTCAACATTATTTTAAAAAACCCTCTTCCTTTAAAAAGCAAACTAGTATTAAAAAGATATGAAGGAATCCTGTAGCACCTTTGAGCCTGAGAAAAAGCAATTTCTATCACAAGGTTTTGTGGACCACACTCCACTTCATCAGATGCACATATATAGCTTTATATATGCTGACGCATCATGTTCTTCCTCCTGTAACATTCTTCTAGATGTTAGAGTGATTATCAGGTAGAAACCTGACTCTAGGAAGTCAATGGTTACATTCCCATTGGCTTCTGTGGGCTCAGCAGTGCAATCCATATCTCCCTGTTGTCCTTCTTTCTGGGGGAAAATGAGAAGCAGATCATATGAATGGTTGCAACTGACTCATTCCTCAATGGCACCTTACTCTTTCCTTCCAGGCAAAAACTTACCTTGATTGATGTCAAAACTGAACATGCAGAAAAGCTACAGGAACAGGTTGTGGCTGAAGAGAAGACTGTAGACATTCATTATGAATTTCCAGAAAATCTGCCTCAGATGGTTCTCATTGAAAACGCTAAGCGACAGGTAAAGAACAAATATCTCTCTTGTTTTCTTACTGGCTTTACAGGGAATATGTCCTGATGGCCTACAGTGATTACATCCTAGCTACTCTTTTCTTCCTATTAATCTAACAGATTGTAGAAATTCTGCAAGAGGTAGACCGCTTGCCAGGCATCCCTCTAGAAGTTGTCCCCAAGTACATCGAACTGAGTCAGCTGTTCCGTCGTTTGACTGTTGAAGAGATGAACACCATCTACAATGACTTTGGGAACAGACCCAGAGCCAGGTACGTTGCCTGAGCAGCATGTCTGACAGAGCATCTCCCTGATGGGCTGATGAGGATCCACCCTAAAGGTGTTCTGCCACAAATGTGAGCCTTAGAACAGGCCTATAAATCATCCAGTCTGTATTGCATTTATAGGAAAGAGTTCAAAATGAATCCTAAGAAGACTTTCTTCTTCATTCTGCAGGCAGTTTCTACTGACTGGAATGGCCTATGCAGGCACTTTAAATTGCATGAAGTTCATCAAGGACAAACTGGTCAAAGGAGAACTGCACAAAATGGAACCTTATTGGGTTGTTCCCATAACTCTCCACTTTGCCAACCCGGCCATTGCTAAAATGGAAGACACAGCGCGAGTAGCAGCAGTGAGTACCTATTCAACAAGCACTTACTGTACTCCCTGCAACAGCATGGAATCTAAACTGTTGTCAGTCAATACAAATCCAAAAGATGAATTGTCCATGAAAATCTAGCTCTTGGAATGACTTCTTTCTCTAATCCACAGGAAATAGTCAACAAAGTTAGTAGTTCCGGGTCATTTTGGCTTCAGAAGCTTGCCTTCCTGGGATATGGATCACTGGTCTACAAACAATGTTCTCAGGCTAGACCTTGCTCCAACAAATTGCTTGAGGTATGTGGTCCTTAAATAATAATAATAATAAAAATTTTATTTATATGCCGCCCTTCCTTCGATCAGGGCGGCTTACAACAAATTAAAACACACTCGATGATACACATAAAAAAAAGAATACATATTAAAACAACCAACAGTAAAAAGCCCCATAGCCCAACCTCTTGGCCACGAAAGAGGAGGGAGGCCCACAGGATATTTATTCGGGGAATGCCTGTTGGAATAGGAAGGTTTTAAGGTCCTTCCTAAATTGGGCCAGGGTAGTAGACGAGCGAAGCTCTATGGGCAGCGCATTCCAAAGGGCTGGGGCAGCTGTGGAAAACGTCCTCCAGGAAGTGGAGACTAACCTAGCCCCAGGCACCTTCAGTAGCTGCTGCCCAGACGTTCTGAGGGTGCGAGGCGGAATGTATGGGGAGAGGCGGTCCTTTAGGTATCCTGGGCCCAAGCCATTTAGGGTGAAGGTGAAATACAGTCAGCCCTCCATAGCCACAGATTTTTTATCCATTGATTCAAGAATCCACAGTGTGAAAATATTTTTAAAATATATAAATTCCAAAAAGCAAACCATGATTTTGCCATTTTATATAGGTTACACCATTTTACTATGCCACTATATTCAATGGGACTTGAGCATCCATGGATTTTGGTATCCATTGGGGGTCCTGGAACCAAACCCCAGCGGATACCAAGGGCTCACTGTATATGTATTTTTTAAAAAATAAATAAATTATTGGTTAAAAAAAAGCAGATAAAATTCAACACATACACATATACATGATTACATATATTACATATTCACATACACTTAATTGTCTACCTACAATTATACATCCATACATACAAAAAAAAGGATTATGTAATGTTCTATTTATTCCTTAAATTGAAGTTCTCATATTGCTCTGTCTTACATATACAGCTACTAACCTTTCTCTATCTTATCTTTTCTTGTCTTTTCTTTCCTATATCTTCTCTTCTTAAATTTCTTTTCTTTCTCTACTTTCTCTATTTACCTATCTTCTTCTTCATCTTGCTAACTCTAACTCTATTTTCCTGTTACACATGCACAACTATTCTTGGCACTCATTCAAATTGTCTACAGTTTGACTTCCTATTTTTCCCTCTGATACATCAATAAATATTGGATACTTGTACTTTCTTATAATAGTAAAAGGTTCCCATAAGAGTTGTCTCTAAATATAATATATAGATTATTTATTTTTTTATTGTACATTGAGAATCGCAATCCTTCCCCAATAAGTGTTGAAAAAAATTATTAGTTTTCCCCAATCTTCTAAGAGCTTGTCTTCTAAATTATTTCTTAGCAATTGAGTAAGTTTATCCATTTCCATCCCTTCATAAAGTTGTATTAACCAATTGTCTTTTGTTGGAATATTGTCGTTTTCCATGTTTGAGCAAGACAAATGCGAGCCATTGTAACCATATAGAATAGTACTTTGCCATATTTGCTTTCTAGTGTCTCATCAAACATTCCTAGTAGGTAAAATTCTGGTTTAAGTTGGATTCTTTCCTCTAAATACCACCAATTGTGTCATTAATCATCTTCCAATATTCTTTGACCAGATTGCAGGACCACCAACAATGATAAAAAGAACCATATTCCCTTTTACATTTCCAGCATGTTGGATTACTGTTTTTAAACATTTTGGAAATCTTGTCTGGCGATAGATACCATCGATAAAATAATTTGTAAAAAATTTCCCTTAAACCTTGAGAGACCGTATATTTGTAGTCCTTCGACCAGACCTTTTCCCATTGATCAAGTTGTATGGGATGGCCAATATTTCTTGCCCAAGATAGCATTTGGTCTTTTATATAGTTATCTTCCGTGTCTAGTTCAAGTAGGATTTTGTAAATTTTACCAATTATTTGTTTTCTTCTTTCATAAGTATTTTCCCTAGGTCACATTTATCTTCTTTCAAATCGAAACCGTATATTCTTAAATCCATTTTATATCTTTCAGTTATTTGCCTGTAGGTAAACCATCCTATATCCCATCCCAATTCAGTAAGATGTTCTTTAGTTTTCAATTCTATCTTGCCATTTTTAACTTCCAGTATATGATCATATGATTTGGGCTTGGCCATTTCCTTCCTATAAAAGGCCTCCAATGGTGAGACCCAACCTCTCATTTTTGATAAGCTTCACTGTATATGTATTTTAACAAAAATGTTTTCTAAAAACACTGAAGAATTTCTTTCAGTAGCATATTACTAATACAAAGCAATTTGTTCATTCTTTGGGAACTTTTATTTGTGTGATTCAGACTGGAAAGGCCACTGCTTTCTCCTAAATCCCAGCCATGGCTGTACATTTTGAAGGACAAGCACTCTCATATTTTGCTCCAGAGATGTCACTTGCATCCCATTCCTTGGTGTTTTGCCACTGGGAAAAGACTGCCACACATATTACATGTGTTGAGTTGAAGCTAGAATGATTCCATTTTTTGGTGTCCTTTTTTATAGCCTCTCCACGACCTCCTCACTGACGCAGTCTCACATCACGATGAGAACCTCATGATGTTGGCTCTGAAATCTCTTGGCAATGCTGCTCAGCCAGCCAGCTTGAAGATAGTGAGAGTCCTGGCTGAGAATGATAAATACACAAAATTCATCCAGGCCACTGCTATTCAGACGTTGATGCAAATTGGCAAACAGGACCCTGCAAAGGTAAGTGGAAGAAGAAAGATTCATCTAAACATACTTGTAAATGGAACAAGAAGGACTCACCTGAATGTATTAGGAATATATTGTGCTACCTCCACAATCTCCTCACTGTGGTCCAAAACACATTGCAGAAATAATCCCGTTTGAGACCTCCTTAACTACCCCAGCTCAATGCTAGGTAATTCTGCAAAGTGGAATTTGGTGAGACATTTACCCTTCCCTGACAGAAAGAGATCTGGGGCCATAATAAACTACAATTCCCAGGATTCCCTAGCACTGAACCAGGGCAGTTAAAGTGGTCTCAAACTGGATTATTACTGCAGTGTGTTTTGGATCTGAGTGCTTTAAAATAATACAGTGCAAACCAATCCAGCCAAATGGCACACAGTGATCTGATGCCTATGGTGACCTGTTAGCCAAAATTGTCTTTAGAAACAGCTTCAGGTACCAGCCCTCTCCATAACTCAGACAATCTCTAGGTGGCCAGATCCTTCTGGCATTTTGAATATCAGAAATTGGCTTGAAAAGAAGGGAGAAAAGAAACAAAGAGCAAGAAAAGCATGTCCAATCTCTACATTGAAGGAAATTTCAGACAGATCTATAAGTAATACAGTATTGGGCAAGATGGCTACAAAAAGGAAGCAGCCAAAAAGCAATTATACCCCCTGAGTATCAGGAGGTGGGGCAGGAGAGGGGAGAAGTCTGCCTCTGACATTCTCTCTGAAGGGCATCTAGATTGCCACTGAATGATCAGTAGACTGACTACATATCTTTCTGCTAACCAGTTCTTCTTCAAAGTGATTGAAAACACTCACATACACACTTTTGAGACTCATGGTATGATCCCCATTAAAGAACCACCTGGTTCTTTTTTAACCTGAGTAAAGTATTCTTTGCTACAACCTGCACAACTATTGCAGGACAAAGGCTTTTAGCAAAATAACCTTGGGACGTATCCTCTTTCTGCAGGTACAAGGAATCCTTATTCAGATCTATTTGAACACTTCCAATTCTATTCAAGTCCGAATTATGTCTTGCATCGCCATCTTTCAAACCTACCCAGCTCTCCCCATGGTGACAGCTATTGCTAATGCAGCATTCAGAGAGAAGAATCCAGTCCTTTACAGCTTTGTCTATTCTCAGCTGAAGGCTTGGACCAAAACCAGGATCCCAGCATACTATGAACTGTAAGTTGAGATGTACTCCTCCTTTTATCAGTCAAATCCACCCTTGTTCCTTCTGTAGCTGTTTCAGATTATTCCAGAGCTCTCCCAATGCTAGACCCAATCTCTTGAGATGCTTGGCACTCATCAAGCTCCTGGACAACCGAATACATCTACTGGAAGAGCAGTGATAATATCAAGGGGAGATTTGCGGTTCTCACAGCAGTAGATCCACCAGCCACTTCTGCATCACAGCACTGGACCATTTCACTTTTAACAGACACCCCATTTTCAGTTCAACAGGGCTTAAGGTGCCAGCAATATTGGTTCATTCCACTGTAACTGGCTCTGTCTAACCTAAGCGAAAAGTAGCCCCTACAGTACATGTTCTTTCCCTAAAGTTATAGCTATCTTCCTTCCTCCCTTCCTTCTTTCACTCCTTGGAGCCATGTTAACCAGAAAAAACAAAACATTTTCAGTTAGAACCTAATAAACATATTGTAGACCAAGCTTCTGTGGACTACTTTACACTCTTCATTAACTGCCTTGCAAGCTTGTTAGCCCTTAAAGGGCCACAAAATGCCAAGGCTGCAAAGCTATACCCATCTGAACACATACAGCTTGCTTTTGAATAGACGTGCATGGACATGAACTGTTGTTTCTAATTTCACTGGTCATGTCTTGTTTGTTTAGGTCTTCTGTTTGCAATGTGGCCTTGAAACTTCTGAATCCCAGGTTTTTCCGACTGTATGAACGTTACAGCAAAGTTGTCCATTTCAATTTCTTTAATAGTAAGTATCTGTTATTTATCAAATTAGTAAGAAACAAGTTCCAGTCTTTTAAATATCACCTGTTCTCTTGTGAAAAAGTTAACTCTACTTGAAAATGCAGAATGATTTTGGAAAATCTACGTATTTACCATATAGATTAATTTCTCATCTAGTACAAATTATCTCATGGATATATCCTTCCTGTTTTTCTTGTGATTGTGCAGACACAAATTGCAGATACAATTAATTAATTAAATGATTATGCCTGCAATGTGTGTCCCAAAGAGCTTGAGAAAGTTACTTCCTAACTACAGCTCCCTGAATCTACTATTCAACATATCATTCTGGAATGGTAGTCCTTAAAAGCAATTTTTCTGTCCACATGCACTTCATAAGCTATGCGCAGATGGCAATCAGGGTCTCAGTATATCTCTTTCTTATCTCAGCTATAAAATGGAGAAGTGGTAAGAGAAGCAGACTAAGATGCTAAAGTTACGTAAACTGAACACAAGCCATCACATCAAACAGATAAAAGACCACCATATCGGTAGTTAATTAAAACTAAATAAATACTAGGGACAGCAACATACTTCATTCCTTCAGTTTCCAGTTCCACTCTATATCCTGTATTTTGAAAATGATTTGACCCTCCAGGGCCATTCCCAAGAAGGTCTTGAGTAGTAAATAAAATGAACTTAAAAAAATTCTATGTGCCATTTTTCATAATCTATCACAAACTTTGCAGGATTGGTCTTAAAGGAATCCAAAAGACTGCAAAACACCTTTCCAGCTGATGAGTAATTTTCAAATAAAGGCAATTTTCAAACTATTATTTTACAAACCTTCGTCATTGAAAGGTGCCTGTTACCATAAAATTGGAACAGGATGTCACTGGATGTCATCATGTGTTTCCCAGCTAAAAAGAATGGCACCATGGTTTGGGGATTCTGGGAAATTTTGTCCAAACGTAACTTTTCTATTCTCAAACAACAGCAACAATAACAAGAACAATATTTTTTGTATCCTACAATTATAAATTTATATATTTATTTGTAAATTATTATTAGTAGTAGTAATAATAGAAGTGCTAGTAGTAATATCCTGGCCATTTCTAAAATTAGAAGTCAAGGCAGCTTACAATTTGAAAAGAACTACAGACTACTTTATCTCACAACGAAAAAAGACAGGAACATAGCGCTACACTCCTGTCTTTTTTTCACCGAGTGATAAAGTCCATAGTTAAAAATAGACAAAAAGTGAAAACTAAAATGCCTTTAAGCTAGCTACAGTATTATAACAATTCAAGCCAGCATTTTAAACGATAATATTGCAAGTAAAATGATGAAAAGCTGTTGTTTGGCTTGGTGGCACACAAATTCAGTTCAAGAGATACATTTGGGTTCCAGATATTGCAACGCTGATTTGTAAATGAAGACAGACAAGGGAATATGTCAGCTCTTGCACCAAATCAATATCAGAAAATCATGGGGCTGGAGTAGGTCTGTTACTGCAACTCTGTAAACTGCCACTTGCCTGGCAGTGGTTGTAATCCAAGTAACCAATCAGGACAGCTTTTCCAAACCCTTTTCTTTTTCCTTTTGAACCACATATTGCAAATAAAGGTCTAAAGGAATCTGAGGCAGGGATTTTTGATGCCATGTTATTTGCAAGGCTATTCCAGCAGAAATGTTTAAGATGGTATAATGATGCCCATTGAATTGCTTCTGGAAAACCATGAATGGTTGCAAATGACCTGGAAAAGTATTTCCAAAGAACTGTAATAAAGATATCACACTTTCAGTTTTTAGGATCATTAACCTGACCACAACATCTCTGTTGTCTGTTTCCATTACAGGCATCCACAGATTTGGCGCCATTGCAAAATTGTTTGTGATTGACAACCCCAGAGGACCACTCCCCTCAAATGTCATGTTTAACACACAATTAATCTTTTCAGGCACAATTGTCAAGCCATTTGAGGTAAGCATTACATTGCCTTTATGCATTTCAGGGAAAATAAACTTTTTTCTTTCATTCTCTTGCCTGTTGCTTCATGAACGATACATATGAATGAGCTCATATCCTGCCCTTTCCAAAGTTCGTTCTTTCTTTTGAAAGGTTACACTGCAAGTTGAAGGTCTCAGGGAATGGTTACGGAAACTAAATGTCCCATTGGATCAATACTCTGGCGACCAGAAGATAAAAGATACTGAAAGAAAGGTAAGATGTTTAATTTCTTGAGTGCATGGTCATAAGAAAATGGTGGATGAAATTATTCCTAAGTCTATGTTCAGGTACTGCTGAGGAAAAGCACATATTTGGGTGGCAAATAACAGTATGCATTTATAACATGGAATTGTATCTTGGAACTAAATTTAGTAGGTATTGATAAAACATTGTTCTAACCCCCCCCCCAGATATTTCCAAGATATGTACATTTCCAAAGTAAAGACATCTACAGCAAAAGTGCTGCAAAGCAGAATGATTTCTGTTGTTTTTGAAGTGAAGCCTTCTTGCTTGAATGAACATAATATTCACTCATTCTTATTTTTCTGAATTTTAGCTGCCAGGATTCAAAGACATACCTCTTGAAAGGTCATTATTAGCTGCTAATTTAAAAATTTTAGGCCAAGAAGTCATGTTCTTCACTCCTGAAGAAACAATGCAACTTAGGAAGGTGAGCTGCTTTCTTTTCTTTCACAATATACTCAAAGTGTTGTTGTCATGTCTTTTAACCTGTTGTACACTAATTCTGTTGCAGCTTGGGGAGGAAAAACTACTTGGGCCTCAAGCCTTAGGAATGGTCTATCAGATCATCCAAAATATTGATCAGCAAATTACCCAAGCTCTGATTCTGGAGGCTCGGCACATAGTTCCTACCACTCTTGGTCTGCCATTTGAAGTAAGCGCCGCTGGCATTGCCATGGTACATAGTTCATTAAAAGGTAAGCCAGAGGATCACCAAATACAACACAATATTTTATTAGCTTCCTCATTTCACATGTAGTCAGTGCTAGCTTTTTATTTTGTAAAGAGTACAATGAAGTCGATAACTTTACTAGCCAAAAGTAAAAGACAGAGTCTGGCATTCAGTCTAACTGCCAACATTTTAAGGTTTTCCTTCTTTTTATCTCTTGTAACAAAAGCTGTGAATAATAATGAAGGTCAGAAGATGGTCCGTGAGGAACTTCAGCTTGAGAGCCATGTTGTGTAAGTCAAATATGATTTTTGTATTTAGCTTTTATGACAAAATAATTGTCACAGTCAAAAATTTCATTCAAGAAAACAGGACTTTGAACCTGGTAGGGCTTGTTATCTAAGACAGAATAACATAAAACCCTCCATACACACATGCACATATAAATTTACATATGTTGCAAGTGATTTCAAGTTTATTTTGCCACTAGAGGGAGAAAACCCACCAATCCTCTTCAAAAGAACTGAATTAAATGAATAACTGGGACTCCCAAAATCAAGTACCCTGAGGTGGTCTCTCGTTCTGTCTTAATATTCAGCTTGGCTCTGCTAGTTACATCAATAGTTAAATGTCTAATATGTGCCCTTTCCCATCTCCTTTTAGCTTCCAAGGTTATGGAAAGCTTTTCTGGGGAGTTAACACAGGTTTCTCCCAACATATTGTGGAAATCACAGGCCAGTTCCGTACACAAGGCTCCCTGAAAATGAATGCCATCTGGGACATGAAAGCCCGGAACTTCAAAGTTGAGATCGACCCAATCCATGACAAATATGAACTCGCAGTGGCAAGGTACAGTGGTTTCCCTACATCTCTCTCTCTCTCTCTCTCTCCAGCCCCATGAAGGCTTCTCTTATGATGAAAAACACACACTACATGGAGTATTTTTCGAACAAGAAACAAAGGAAGAGTTAGGGCTACAGTTCTGAGTATTGTGCTCTTTCCTTGGCTTCCCAAAATATTATTAGTTCATGTTACAGTCCAGTCTTGTGGTTCTGTGGAGGTGTTAGGTACATACAGCTTTTCCCTATAGCAAGTCAGGCCATTAGCCATTTCGCCCATTACCGCTCAGTGTTTTACTAGAATCTGTGCTTCAGTTTCAAAATAAATAAATAGTATCCTTCCTTCCCCAGACCACTGCTTCCATTTTTCTACTTCATTCTGAAGGCATTTCTAAACTCCTTTTGATTTTTTAAAAAATCTGTATTTACTTGCCATTTGAAAGTGGCCAAGAGTGCTTCTTGTAAATTGCTTCTTCTTTTTATTCATCTGTCTACTCCTCTGCAGCCTTCCCAGTTGCCCACAAATTAAAACAAGCTCCATGGCAGAGCTCTGTTATGATGCTGCCTTGGGTTTGATTTGAAGTGTAGGTAACCAAAGGGGTTCCAGGCCAGCAGAAAAAGGATTGTACGATGAAAGAAAAGACATTCTGACTTGTTCCTTCCAGCTATGGATAAATGCTAAAACCCTGCACCTCATCAATGAGAATTTTATTGGAATTTCTTTTCTTTTTCTTTTCTTTTTTTTGGTCTCTCCTCAGTCTTTTTTCTAAGCTTCATTCAGTTTTGAAGAAAAGTGGAATATAAGTAAAATTAAGATGAGGTCAAGAATTTAGCCAGAATCCTGAATATTCAGAGTTTGTGGAATGATCTTGCTGTACTCTTGCCAATCAATGCATTTTGCCTCCTTGATTATTCTTCATGTTCTTCATATATTCATGAGTTCAGTGCTTTTCACTGTGTACCTTAACAGCCATGCAGCCCATGTTGTAGCAATGCATCTGCATTCTGAGAAGAAGGCTCCAGTTCTTCCTGAAAGGCTTGGAGAGGATATCTTGTCAGAAGAGTTCAACCCAAGAGATGAAGATGTTAAAGTAAGACATTCTTCTTGGGGTGTGTTTACACATACATGCATATGTCCTGTTGTAAATGTCATAATTCCCTAATCTTGCAGGCTTTTGATGGGGAATCTGATGACTAACAGTTCTTCTTTTTGAGAAAAACAGTTGGTTTTTTTTTATATACTGAGTACTTTTTAAAATAAATTTGGCAGTGTCTGTTTGCCTCTGTTTGTAGATTTATTGCAACTTATGACCACTCAGATAGGTTTTATTTTAATATACTGACACTTGAGGGAAACAAAGGTTAAATGAGATGTTTTGTAGGAGATGTTTGGAGGCAATAGAAATAGAAAACGTTAATATTTCTAGGCTAAATTTTAAGGCATACCTAGAGCTATCTTGTTATAGAAGTCAACATCATCTGCCAAATGTACAAAGAAGGATGGAGTCAGTCCTACACACACTTACCATTGGCTTTGCTTAAGGTTGGAGAAATTTTGACACCACCCTAAATGCCATGTCTCAATGCTGCGAAATTCTTGGGTTTGTAGTTTGTTGTGCCACCAGAACTCTCTGACAGAGAAGGGTGAATGTTTCGCAAAACTCAGTTCCAGAATTCCATAGCATTGAGCCATGGCAGTTAGTGATGTCAAACTGGATTATTTTGGTAGTGTATATGCAGTCTCACTCAACTGAATAGGGCATACTCTTGAATAGACACATACTCTACTCATTTCTGAAGTTTCTGAAATTTCCTCAAACTATCTACATGTTTTCTGTATGTTAAACGCTAATACTGCAAACATAAGCTATACCTCTGAAAAATCAAGCTATCTAAAATGAGCTAAATTCAACTTCCTTTACTGTAAGCTGTATATGTTGTTAAACCGCTTTGATCAATGGAAAAGTGGTATATAAATAAATTTTATTATTGTTATTATTATTCTATATGTAGACAGAAGCATTTCAGATTATTTGGTTCAGAGATTTCTAAGGCTTGGCCAGGAAAGATGTTGGCAACCACAGCCACTTCCTAAAGCCTTTCTTGCTTTTGTGCAATACTAATTACCCTAATGGCACCAGTATAATATATAAGACCACTGTATAACGTGGTCTTCTGTTTGCCGTGCACACTTTGTATATTGCTGTGTTGCTACTTAAGAAATACTGACTTGGCTATGTTCCCTGCAGCAATCAAGAGCATCCTACAAACCCAACCCCAGAGACCTCTGCTTTACATGCCAAATCTACCCTGTGAAGTTCTGCTTGGAGACCGTGAAGAAAACAAAGGATGTTGTGCCCATACGGAGAACATGGATGCACTTCTTATGTGAAGCCCATGAAGTGAGGATTCTGCTGACACCAGGTACCATCCTCACACCAGGAAGTTCTCTTTTCAATTTTGTAAGCACTTAGAAAGTTATATACATTTTCTAATGTACATATGTCATCTGTGCAGTTGTTGCTATGGAGAAGATCAAAGGGGAAATTCAACAGGTCCTTGAATTACCCAGGATGAAAAGAGAGATAAAACGTCACGGAGGAAAGGTATGTACATGACACAGAACTTAAACAATCCCATAAAAGCAAACCTTTCTACAAAGCATGCTATAGAGACAGCTTTGCTGAGACTGTACCATTTTAAAGGCCAAAAACATTCAGGCTCTTGAAGACATAGGAGACAATTTTACTTTCATTATACTCTTTTCATACTGCGATGATTTGGAGTAACAGATGAGCTTTGAATCCTATAAATATCTATAAGAAATGTAACAGGAAAGTGTTCTTCACCTTTGATATAATGACTTTAGTGTGCATCATTTGACACAACTGACTTCAAGCCATAGTGAACACTAGGAGAGAAATATTATCAACCTTTTGGCCAAAAACACTGCTTGATAATGATGAAACTTTCTGTGGAACTCTCCCTCATCTTTCCAACTATTGCTGAGACTAGAGGATAAGAAAACATAGAGATTCTTTGGACAGGGCAAATGTATTGGGAGGAAGCTGCAGTATTGGTTCATCTAATTCTCAGGGTTTTGTTTTGTTTTGTTTTTAACTAGTCAAACCATGTTTCTATTGTTTGGAACTATTTTCTGGCAATTCCTGATGACAGCTTAAATATTTTATTCCCACCCTTACGTGGGTCTTTTTCTAATTTCAAGGCATATCTGAACAATAAACTCTCTTCCTCTTCCATTATTATTATTATTATTGCATTACAGTGGGTCAGTGAGATGGCACTTTTGTACTATGGCTTTATAACTCCAAAACAAACAAACAAAAAGAGGAAAAAATTTGCCTTACCAGCACACCTCAACAAAAATGCCCCTGGTGATTTTTTTAAAAAAAATATGTTTGTAAGAGCTCTCGTGCATTTTCCCTAACTGGTTTCAAACATCCAAATGGAATGAATGGGCACAAAAGCGGTAACATTGGGCAAACCCAGCAAAACCAAATAAGCTGTATCATGAGAATTCATACTTATGTAGAGCAATTTGGCAGAGCCCATGCATGGGAATGTGAAAGCTAACATTACAAAATCATTCCTTTGGAGACGTCACACCAAAGATGGCTTGTGAAAAACACCACCAAGAGTGTAGCCATCACCACCAGTATCCTTTGCTTCACAGGATGAGTGCCAGGATTTCCCAGTTCCACCTGAAGGCCAGGATGTTCCCTGCACACTTGAGTATCTACCTGTCTGTGGCAGTGATGGTGAGACTTACCCAAACAAATGTAACTTTTGCAATGCCAAACGGTGAGTAGATCACAAAAACAGTCTTATGTAACAAAATTAATGTTCTCAGTGCTTTTTTTACCCATTTCAAGACAAAGATACTGTAAATGTTTCTCAGAAGAAATGAGGATTTTTTAATTTCTGCAAATAATACAGCGAAAGCATGAGTACTCAGTTATATTATTGGTAGTACTGTGTACTCTTCATTTTAAATGCTGAAAAACTTATGCTGAATTGCATTCTTCATGTCATATCCCCCCTCCAATTTTCTAAGATCTAGCTTTCATTTGATTTCTCCGATATTTCATTATTCAAGACCTATAAACTTATTCCATTATTAAATCATTCTCAGTTAGCACTTTTCAATAAAAACTTATCAGAAAAGTGTTGAAATTGAGGTGGGTTTCTACATGTATATGTGGCGGGATTGTCCTTTGGTTCAGAAATTCTGGGGTGAAGTGATATTAAAGATTAATATAATAATAAGCAAGGATGTTTATTTGAGCAAAGAGAATTGTATAACATTAAATTTGTAAAATAAGGGAATGAATAATAATGAAGAAAAGCAGTAAAAGCAGCACAAGCTGTGATAGAATCATGCTGGAAAGAAAGTAAAAATTGGAACTTGAATAAGATAGATAAGTATTTGGCAGATAACTTGCTGCTTGATATTATTAGAGACAGAAGATTAAAATATAATGGAGAAAGGAGGGAAGAAGCTTAGAACCTGGGTTGGGAAATTCTGCTAGAGAAGTTCAAAGGGGATACGGACTACAATGAAGTCAATAATGTAATTAAATCCATAGTCCACATATTGAATGTAGGTTTTTAATTGTAAACAGTGTATTGATTCTAATCTCTAATAAGCCAGGGAGGAGGGGGGCATGTGAACACTGTTTGTATATACAGTATGTTAAAATAATTCAATTTTTAAAAAAAATCAAAAAATGCTGAAAAACTTTAATGTCTTTCAGGCTAAGTGGAAACCAGATCACAATAGAACATGAAGGTGAATGTGAGCAAGAGGTAAATCTACTACTTATATCCTTCCCTGTGAAAGAAACAGCCTTTCTTACCAAAGGCCTTGCTTTCTTGTGCACAAAACTAGGTAGGCAGAGGAGACCTGATGGTCTTTCTGCCCCATGCCACCCCTATATCCAAACCCTTTCTTATAGTGGAACATGCTAATTCACACTAAATGACAATCACAATTGGGAACTTCAGTCTGCAATCTCTTCATCCTTGCCTGAGAATGAATTTCACTGAACTACAATTTTGGAGATCCAATGTGTTCATCAACACTGAGTAGTAATATACCATAAAAAGCCAGTGGTTTTTCTGCTGCAAAGAACACAACTACCAACAGCAACTGTTTCATTATGCTCAAAGACTCTTCTTCCACTCAAAAGATAAATGAAAGGAACCATGGAGCAGTGCTTTAATACCGTATCTGTTGCATTATTCTGTTAGTTTATTTTAACAGATGTCAACAGATTGCATATAAATAATGTGTTGTTTCTAATGCTGAATTCCACATTGTGTTCCCTGTTCAGAATGCACAAAGGAGTAAATGAGTAAATATTTTTATTGTTTTTTTTTATTAAACATACATACCAAAAATTACATACGACCATAAAATGAGTAAATATTTTAAAAAAAATGAAAATATAAATTGTAAGAAATTTCACATTTGTAATATTTGTTTCTCCGCCTTCCTCTCAATCACACTCTAGGGTGGAATCACACCTACAAAGAGGCCTTCCAAGCAATCCAAAAAGCAAGATCCTGACCTAGATGAAAACTCAGATAGTTCCATCGATTCCTCTTCCAGCTCTGACTCTTCTGAACCTGCTACTAAGCCAAGGAAAGGTAGAAAGCAAGATGATAGCAGCAGCGACACCAAGAGCAGCAGTGATAGCAGTGACAGCAGCAGCAGTACAGCAAGGGGTGGAAGGAAGCATTCCAACCGCCACAAGTCCAGAGACAGTCTTCCAGCAGCAGCAGCGACAAGACAGCAGCAGCGACAGCAGTGACAAGAGGCAGCAGCGACAGCAGCGACAAGAGCAGCAGCAGCGATAAGCAGCGACAAGCAGCAGCAGTGACAGCAGCGACAAGAGCAGCAAGCAGCACAGCGACAGCACACAAGAGCAGCAGCAGCAGCGACAGCAGCGACAAGAGCAGCAGCAGCAGCGACAGCAGTGACAAGAGCAGCAGCAAGCAGCGACAGCAGCGACAAGAGCAGCAGCAGCAGCGACAGCAGTGATAAAGAGCAGCAGCAGCAGCAGCGACAGCAGGGACAAGAGCAGCAGCAGCAGCAGCGACAGCAGCGACAAGAGCAGCAGCAGCGCAGCACAGCAGTGCAAGAGCAGCAGCAGCAGCGACAGCAGCGACAAGAGCAGCAGCAGCACAGCAGCGACAGCAGTGACAAAGCACAGCAGCAGCCAGCACGACAGCAGTGACAAGAGCAGCAGCAGAAGCAGCAGCGACAGCAGTGACAAGAGCAGCAGCAGCGAGAGCAGTGACAAGAGCAGCAGCAGCAGCAGCAGTGACAAGAGCACAGCAGCAGCGACAGAGTGAACAAGCAGCAGCAAAGCAGTGACAGAGCAGCAGCAGCAGCGACAACAGCAGCAGTGACAAGAGCAGCGACAGCAGCAGCGACAAGAGCAGCAGCACAGCAGTGAGAACAGCAGCAGCAGTGATGACAGCAGCAGTGATAGCAGTAGCAGTAGTGACAGTAGCAGTAGTGACAGCAGCAGCGACAGCAGCAGCAGTGAGAGTCATGAGGATTCCAGAAAGAAGGTACCTGTGTTATCATTACTTTGTGTAGAGCTGCTTAGTGTTGAAATGGGCAAGATCAGGTCAGTGGCATCACTGGGGTGTGGGCTGCACTGGGGGAAACCTCAGATGAGGGGTGACACTCAGTTGGGCCCTCTTCCCTTCGGAGCAGGATGCAGCTTGAATGCTTGTCCTTCCTGGCAGTTCTGCCACTGGGCTTTCTCCAGGGGGAGGAAGTCTGGTGATGGTCCAACAGGAGAGTCAAACACATGCCTTTCTGGGTGATACCCTCCTCACCAGCTGCACCCTAGCTAGCGGCACCACTGGATCAGGCTGGAGGGGCTCTGCAAAAAGCTCAGAGCAAGATAGCTCCATCTATCCAAAGGTGAAGCAAATCAATGTTCCTGGTGGCCACCATGTGCAAAATGTGACTCGTAGAACTTACAGAAACCCATCAACTAATCTTGCAGAGGAGTCCTCCATCTAGGCTGTTTAGCTAGCCCAAGTTTTTGATTCTTGAAGCTGGAAAGGCCCTCAGTAGATTTCAAAAGCTGTGCCAGAATGTACAGCTTTATTTTACAAGCAATTAAAATAAAAATAATTTCTCCTCCTTCAATATGCTTTTTTTCTTATTCTCTTTTTAAAGGGAGGTCGACAAGAAATTTACCAGTTCAGTTTCAGATCAGTCAAACAGCAGGTAGATCCCTCCCCACCAGCTGAATTGACGTAAGTGCTGGTTTAAAAAGCTGGAAAGAGCAAAAATTGAAGCCAGGAAATGATCAACAGAAAATTAGGCATGTTAAAGTTTTTGAAATGTTTGTTTTACTGATGTCACGCTTAGAGATATTGGGGGGGGGGCAAGCACACTATCCCACTCCTCCAGTTTTTAGCACCATTTCTCTTCTCATTTATTCTTGTGAAGTCGCGGTCTCCTCCTAAACTGCAGCATTCTCCCCTTGGTCCTCCCATCCATTAAAAAAAAAAGCTGAATTATCACTGTAAACAGCAACAATAGCTGTGTTAGAAGAGTGGCTGAAGACGGTTGGGGTTCTGCATGGCATCTATAACCTGGAAAATACCTTGTGAATGCAATTCCCATTGACCATGATGGTTGGAGAACTGTGGGAATTGTAGGCCTGAATTATGCATTGTATTAATTACTAGAGTATACCCACTGAATTATTATTGATGGTAAATAGCCACTAAATCCCATTGATTCAATAACTCTAATCTAGTTGGGACTAAGAATAAGATATAGCCACAGCTCAAGAAAGTAACTTTCCAAGGTGTACCCTTCCTTCTTCACTGTCAGTGGTGGTTACATCATCTCACTCATCCCTCCCCTCACTGTTACAGTTTGCAGAGTAGAGTATTCCTAAACTTTAAATTCCTAGATTTTATTATCACCACAATAGTGGCATCTCTTAGGCTCTTCAAAGGCTACATAGCAAACTTCCCAGTTACAGAAGCCAGCTTTCCCACTGGCATCTGGACTTGTCCTACCTTCTAGAGATGTTTTTTGTTTTTCCAGGTAAGCAAACAGCAGCGCAACCAAAACAACAGAGCAGCAGCCAGGACAGTGATGATAGCAGCAGCTCCTCATCCAACCTTCACTCCAGCATTGAGGACAAGAGACTATTCAGTAAGTATTGAAATGTATTTCCTTTAGCAACTGTGATATGAATTTAGGAACTAAGTTGTAGAAATGGGAAAATGCCATGATCAGAAAGCAGACTGAAAAGACTCCAGACCAATAGGTGCTTATCTGGACTTTCCTAATGGATAGCAGGCATATATCTCTAATATGAGCTGGAAGTTGGTGAATTAGCACCGACACGGAAGGGGACCCTGGGGGAAGAGCTCAACAGGTCTGGCCAATTACTAGGGGAGCACATCTATTTATTGGGCTGTACCAATATATTTAAAATTTCAAATATTCCTTGGCCCCAAAATAAAGCAAATCTGGTTTATGATCCACTAGGTTTCATTATAAATGGGAGGAGTAATGAGAGAAACTTTTATGTGGGCAGGTATATTGCCTGAAGACATTTGTAAGGATACACTCAAAACAACACATATGTGTTATTTTATCAAGCAGCAACTTTAAAAGTTTCCCAATTTCCTTTCAGATAAAAAATGGGTAAAGGTTCTGGTTGCACATCTCCGCATCACCGTCGTGATAAAGAAACCTCATGGAGTTGATGCTCTGGTGTTTAAAACTCCCACCAGATTTAGAATGACTGTGACAAACTTCACACGTCCCGGCAAGCCAATTGTCTGCTTGGAATCTGGAATGCTGAGTCCTTACAAAGCAATGGTGAGTCTCGCAAAGTCATGCAGGTGTTCCCTCAGAGGCAGGATGACCAAGGGCCGATGAGGGATTGGACTAAATGGCATTTTATATCCTTCCCTCTTGCTTAGACCCCTTGAAAACGGCTGGGACTGCAAGGAGTATGAGATCTCAACAGAAGTTGAGACCGGTTGGTTGTCTGTCCATCCAGCTATTCGTTGGAAAGTTAATTATCCCAGGGTACCTGAAGTGCTGCTTACCCTTTGGGAACCGTGAGTAAAAGTTATGGCATTTCATCAGGTGTTGAGCCTGGCCGTTTTGAACATAAGACTGAAAGCAGATAAAGAAAGCAGGCTGGAAAAGGCTCACCAAAGATTGGGTGGGGTGACTCTGAAAGTCCCAGACTTGTTGCTTTGCAAATGGATTTTATTTTGGAGATTCATGTGAGTCTTTTTTGGGAACTCCTGGCATTATCAAGGACTTTTCATTCCCTTTTTCCAGAGTAGTTTAACTTAATCTTATCTCTACTTTATGTCTGTAAATCCTGAGAGTAGCTAGGATGGCCACCACCAGTAAAAACAGCCATGTGTTCAAAAGGCTCAGTGGAAATGGGTGGAAATCAGCTTCTAAAATGTTTCATGTATCTTGCTGCAACTATGATCAGTAGGAAGGAAAGAGGGAAAGAAACTGTGATATTCATGAAATAGTTTGGATGCAAGCCTTGAATATGTCAGTAGGTAAAATCAAAACAAAAAGAACTGGAAACTACTGATGCTTCCAGAGACTTTTCTCTTTTCTGGATCAGCCCTAAATAAAGATCAATCCGTCCTTCGACCCCGCAAGATATCAAATGGGAAAGGCAGCCATTTGCCTACATGGCGACTCCTTAAAAAGACCAGCTTCCAAGACAACTGACACTTTTTCCAGATGGGTTGAAAAACAACTCCTCTGTTGGAACAGATCTTCCAAACAGAGACTTTGGAATCCAGGCAATGTCCTCATTAAGAGTGATTAAGAGACATCCCCAGAATTGCACAGACTTTGTAAGCAACTCTAGAGTCCTATAACATAAATTGGACTATTGACTTTTGAGGCTGAGGAGAACTGTCAGTGTCCCTGGGTCAGCTGATGAGAACATTGTTGGCTGGGAGATTCTGAGAACTATAATCCAGAACATTACTTTTCCAGGTCTGCCCTGTAGATCTCTTGTCCTGGAAGCAAATGTTTTCATTGTGTTGGGAGCCTTTTCTTGTACTCTTAATTATGACAAAGGGGTAAGGCAAATCTTCCTATCTTAAACCAAGGATCTACAGCCGAATCCCTGGATGGCCTACATGCTGGGACTGTCACATAAAATCCAAAAAAATCCCTCCGAGAAGCTTCATTGGTTTTGGCTCTAACTGCTCAAAGAAGCTTTGCCATGGTCCTGAGGATGCCAGAAGTGAGTTGTGTGCATTTGTGTGTGTGCCTTCATGTGTGTGTTGATTTGTAATGGCCCCAGAAATTTCATAGAGTTTTCTTAAGCAAGGAAACTTCAGAAGTGATTGCCAGTTCTTCCTCTGAAGAATAGTTTCCAGCTCCTAGAATTTGTTGGTGGTCTCCCTCCACACAGTAACCAGAGCTAACCCTGCTTAGCTTCCATGATCAGGTGCCTTCATGGTATTTGGGCCATTAAATGAATTAACATTATTTTCAGTGGCAAAAGCAAAAACAGGATGGTGAAAGAAGGAAGAACTGTTATAATATGTATAATCTGGGTTTAATGCCAATACAAACAAAATTCCTTTTTACAAAGATTAATTAACTCTTCCCTATATTGTTCATTAAACAGGTTGTGTCAAGTTCATATAAGTCTGAAATAAGTATTTTTCCTGAATGGAAAAGCACAGCAAAATATAATCCACCACAATGCCTATCCTCTATGGCAGTGGACGTTGCCAGTTGGCGAGATATTGTTCTTCTTAACAGTCAGACTGTATTACTAAAAACACACTTGTAAAGATGAACAATTATAAATCTTGATCTCCTTCAATGTAGTGTAATTAGAATTGAAACAGACTCTGAAGAACATTGCTCTCCATCATTTTTAACCAGTGTTCATATTTCTTTCCAGTATACAGTCTATGGGGAAGACCTCATGCTTCCATTTGTGCCACTCACTCGCTCTGCAATCTTCCAAACTCAGTGATGTTCCATTAAGGATCCTTGCTAGTCTGAATGGTGAGATTTTTTTTTAACCATCTTTATTGTTTTTAACCCAGGGTTGGCCAACTCCCATATTCTTGACTCCAATTCCCAGTCTGAGCCAGGATCTCTGACAGTGAAAGGTATGGGATTATAGGGAAACAATTGTGGAGGACCCTCTCCTCTGTTTTAAGATACGTAAATGTGAGAGGGAGAGAGAAGTGCACATTATTTATCTTAACATTTTGTGTAATCACACCAAATGGTTGTGAGTGTAGAGTAAATGATGCAAAGTCCAAGATTCAGTTTAATGTATCAAAGTAGTGATCAACGACCACATTATCACATGGTTCCGAATTTAAATAGTATTTCAGAGTTGCCTTTGAGCCATAAAAACCCATCACTTTAAACATACCCACATTTGCTCAATCTGATGAATATTAATTTATTTTTCTAAAATTCTCAATATGCTGTTTCTTAGCTGCTCACATAACACTAAGGATTGTGTTTCGTGGTCTTTTTTTCCATTCAGTTTCTGTCTTTGTCAAATAGGGGTCTGCAGAGTAAATAATCAAACAATCACAACTTCAACGAACGAACGATCAGCAAAGGATTGGGTGCCAAACTGTTTCTTGGACTTGTTACAAGACTGTATTGCCCAAGAAGCTATGATGCTGATGAAATATATCCAATAACAATAACAATAATTACTCAATATCACTGTTTCCCGACACGTAAGTATGAAACAGTAGTACTTTTTAATCAGAGGATGAGAAGACAATTTCAGAAATTGTCAAAAGGAAAAAAATAGCAAGATTTATTGCAGTTTGTAATTTTTTTATTCTGCTTAAAAATACTAGCATGACTTACAGTTACTAATCTTAGGTAAATCAGAACAGCTAACGTAAACAACAAGAATACTAATAAAAAGAAACAGAAGCATAGGAAAACTTCTAGCCAAGTTCAAAGTGCAAAAGAAATTAATTTTCCTGGAAATCATCAGAATCAGAATTCATTGAAAGTTCAGGAATTATCATAATTGGTGAAGATTAACTCTGCGCTGCTTGTTTTCTTTTCTATAAGGGAAATTGTCTTCATGTCTCGTGAGAAAAAGCTTATAGCAACACTTAATGGGACTGTCATAAACAGCAATGAAGATCACTTGCGCAACTTAAAGGTATGTAAAAGAATGTACATAATAAACAACACATAGATGAAGAACTTGAACGAAAACTTGAGGAAGTAAGTAAACAACAAAGAGAAAAACATCAACATAAGTGGCTGTTCTTCTGATTTTGGCCTAGGATGTGTTACCTAAAAATCTTATTAGCAAAAGCAGGAGCAGAATGATTACACCTGCTCCTAATAAATATGCTAAAACAGACTATGAGAAATTGATGAAGAGGTGTTACAGTTGTACAAGAAGAACAGTTTTATTCAGAGTGTATTTAATTTCACCTTGCTCACTTCCTTTTCTTTGGTAAATTACAGACATAGCAATGGTTATTATATAATAAAAGAGGACAAGCTTATTCTTCGGGCGCAGTCCCATGGACTTGAGGAAGTAGTCTACGATGGACATAATGTATGGTATTTTTCTCACCATCCAATGATTTTGAGGCTGAAAGGGGATTTGTTTACTTCCCTGAGTCTCTCTCTGTCTCTACCTCCATCTCTCCCTGCATCCCTTCTAGACATTGCAGAGTGCAGTGGTGGATGGTGGCTTCAAGTTCACTGGAGCAGCCGACCCGCTTTGATTATTTTATTCAAAACTTAAAAGTGCTACCCAAGATATGGACTTTAGCCACCAAATGGATTCAGTACATTAGATAGCTCCTTCGAATTCATGAAACAACAAATCCACTTTGATTTTTTTTACTCTGAACTTTTTAAAGTGCTCCTTTAAAATCCATAATTTTACTCACATTTGGTTCACCTCACCACTGATTGGGGAATATAACACCATGTAGAGAATATGTGCGGCAAGCGTTTCATGAAGTCTTTTCATCCACAGATTAATTTGGGGCAAGAAGAGAAAATCATCATAGTTTTATTGTGTGCATTTGATAAGTTCTGCACTGGTACCCGACATGTTTCTCTAGCAGCATGTAATCATACTTTCTTTAGCTCTGGCCGAGTAATAGCAGCTGAATGTGCAAAGCCCCATTGCCAACCACAAAAGACTACAACTTTCACCCTTCTAAATATCTGACAGGATTTGTGGCTTGACAGATGGTAAGAGAGGTAACAATGGAAGGCAGAAAAGATGAGAAATGGAAAATACGAGAGCTAAGACAAGAGAGATCCCAATTCAGTTTTGGTACTGTGATATGTGGGAGTTAGAAGTAAAGAATGGAGAGTCAGAGGCTCCAGACGTGGTGTCTAGTCAGTATTAGCTTCAGCTGAATTAATGGACCAATGATCTGAAACTTCTTAAGATAGTTTCCTATATCATGGGCAGTGGGGTTTCAGTTTATTTGGTTTCCAAGAAAACTTCAATATGTGTCTTGAGCAATTACAGCTGAAGTGATGATTCTGGTTTTCTGCTGAAAAGTCTGATACAGTTATAAGACTAAAGGGTTTATCACGCTAGCCGCCCTTTCCCGATCTTGGGCACAGGCTGCGACCAGGCTGTGATTGTGTCTTATTGCACAGCTCTGTACCAGATAATTACTATCACCATTCTTCTGTCCTAAGGTTAAAAATGCTTGTTTTCTCTTATGGGAGACATTTCATTTGGGGTTGAGGTGGTAATGGTCTGGCATGGAGCTGTGTGTGATAGCACATGTTCCTAGTCGGTCTCAGCTCATGCCGAGATCAGCACAAAAGGCAATGTGATAATCTCCTAAGACTGAAAGCTAAGAAGCAGAGAAATGCCTATTAGAACCTTGTGATTCTAGGCTATTTTAACAGATTTTAGTCATTGCTGACAACACTACTCAGTGCTTCTTGGTAGGTGACTGCTAACATCAACACATACGATTGCTGTATATATGCAGTTCATGCGTCTATGGAAAGACGGAGTGGAGTCGTACTTACATTGTTTCATATCCTGATTGTAAATGAAATTTCACTGAATGCTGGCTTCTTTCCATGAAGGTTACAGTTACTCCTGAGATTGGAATCGCATGTGGTCTCTGTGAAGTGTATGGTGGACAGTTAGGAAACCTCCGAACACCAAGTGGCTACTGGCTAAAGATCTTGTGAGCTTTGCTCAGTCTGGGTTGTTGCATCTGATGAAAGTAGTGACTCTTATTAGCGGTTTTTTCCCCCTTGGTATTACTAAGATGGCTGGGAGTTGGTGCTTTGTAGGGGCCATAAGCAAAATGTCCTTTAGCGTGCTAACTCATCTATTGGTGGACTCTATGAGCTAACTTGTAAAAAATGACACTGGGCCAACGATGCAGGTAGTTTTATCCACAGTGGCCCAAAAATATGTCATGTCTGAGATCACTCTGCAGTTGGCCAAGGATGCAAGTGTTGCTGCCAACCTTTGAAGGATCTATCTTGACTCCATTGAGCTATCTGATCTATGTTACTTGGAACACATCTTTGCAAAGTAATGAATACCAAATGGAAGGAAGATGGTGCTCTTCTAAATGCCATTTTATGGGGTCAAACTGTAGAATAGCTACTCTCTTGTACAAGTTGTCAAAAATTCTGTTCTTTCTCTCAGCCTGCAAGCTTCAGCATTCAACAGTAAGACATGAGAACCCAACCCTGATTGCAGAAGAAAATCCAGTGTGTTTCCAATCATCCTGTATTGCAGTGCCAAGAAGGATGCTCACCCCACACCAACCACTGACATTTCTGCTGGCCTCCACTGTGTGCCAGCTGGTAAGTCCATGTAGCACCCTAGTTAGGATGTCCACATAAGTTAGTCTGCATCTCTCTCTCTCCTTTCCTTTTCTTTCTTGAAGGGAAAATTAGGAGGTGTCTGCAGGGCAGCACCAAGAAGCCTGATTATCACAGCATTCAGGACACTACAAAGAAATTTCTTGTTCTTTGTAAGGCAGGCATGCAGGAAGAGCAGCCCTTTATCTCTGTGTTGCAATCCTGACAAAAATGGTCTCCTCAACTGCCATCTGGAGGCTTCCTTGAAATACAAGAAAAAGGTTCCAGAGAGAATCCTTTCAAAAGCAGGCAGTGAAAGCAACAAGCGAGAGTCAGTTTTGCCTTTAGCTGCTAGAACAAAAAGCATTTTCCCATGCAAAACATTCATCTTACAAATAATTTCTGTTTTTCCTCTCCAGGGACGACTTTGCCTACTGAACTGACAAAACTTGCAGAAAAATCTGAGGATTCGTAGACACTGTGCAATCTCACGTGGCATGCTCTTGTGCTCAGTGAAGCATGAGTTTCCTGTCAATTCTCACCTGAATCCTAACCTGTAATATTGTTTATGCGTGGACCAGTCTGTCATTTCTAGACAACTGCCCAGATGTTAATTTAAGTATTATAAAAAGCTCCACCCACCCCCAATCTATCATTCCCTTATCTAAGCAAAAAGAAACTATGAATTAAATTGACGATTTTCAATAACTATTGCATTCAAAATGAAATGAAGTGATAGCTTTGTTTATTTCATTACGTATGCTGAAGCATGAAGAGAGGTGCTTGTGCTGCATAATGATTGGACGCTCATTTATTTGATAAGAAAACTGAACCATAAATAGTTGCACTTATTGCAATCACTGCAAAAAATAATGAAACCTGTATCATGAGATTTCATAGCAGTAGACCATTACCTACAGTGTTTGCCATTCTCCAAGGGGAAGTTACAAAACTGTACCACTATTATTAATACTATTATTTTTGTTGTTGTCCTTATTCTGAAAAGCTAAGAGAAGTAACAGTCTCACATAAAATCACACACTTAAAATCATTCTTTTTTTAAAAAAAAGAGTTAAAACCACAAGCCTGAATCCACAAATTACATGTCTACTATTGTTGTTGTGGGCCTTCAAGTTGTTTCTGATCTATGCTGGCCATAAGGCAAACTGTCACAGGACTTTGCGTGGCAAGATTTCTTCAGAGGAGGCTTGCCTTCTTTGCCTTCCCTCTGAGTTTCAGAGTGTGTGACCGTTCAGGGTCATCCAGTAGATTTCCATTTCTAGTTGGGATGCAAACCCTGCCCTCTCAGAGTTCTACCACCTCAAACCACTACACCATGCTGGCTCTAAAATACAAATATCTAAAATAATAATAAAAAAGGATTTCCTAAATACAATAAAAGGAAAACAAATGGAGGCAACAGAGGCAAATTAAAATTGCATTATTGTTTGAATCCTGCACAAACTGATATGTTTTTAACTGGTCCCTGAAAGACAAACGTGTTGGGAACAACTGGATTTCTAACCAAATGTACATTATGCCAGTACCACTGCTGGAAAAAACTGCCACACACCTCTGAGGTACCACCAGCAGAGACATTCTAGTATTCTTAAATCCCTGGTGCAAGATCAGGGAGTCCTGCACCATTTATGACATATGATAGAACCTCGGGAATCAATAAAGAGAGATGGGAAAAAGACTCCATCTAACCGCATCCCCCATCCTGAAGAAGCGTCAGGACAACAAAGAGAGGTGGAAAAAGACTCCATCTAATCCCATCCCAGCCACTTGAGTCCATCTCAACCCTGGCACAGACCATCTCCCTTCTTCCTGCCTCTTCCAGAGGGAGGAGAGGAGAAAACAGAGAGGACAGACAGGAAAATCAAATAAGGGCCAGAAGACAGATGAGAGACTAAATAAAGAAGGAAGGGAAAGGAAAAGGAGGAGGAGAGAGGAGAAAGGTAGGGAAATGGTAGGGGGGAGTGAGAATGATATAGGAAAACAACTACTGGGCAGCAGCAGTAGACATGAGCACTAATCAAGCACACCAATCCTTTTTTGCGGACCCTCCCACCCTGAGGTCTGCCATTAGCAACATAACAATACACATGCAAATCACTCCTGCCTTTCCAGGTCACACAATATATATACACCCAACTCCTTTCCCGCAAGCATTCTCTGAAGATGCCAGCACAGATGCTGTCGAAACATCAGGGAGAAACTCTTCTAGAACATGGCCACATAGCCCCCAAACCCCCCCCCAAAAAAAAACTATTGATGCCGGCCATGAAAGCCTTCGACTCCACAAAAATGATGAAATTTTGCAAGCAGGCATGGTTGGTTACTCCATTGCCAATCCAAAAAGAGAAAATGGAACTACAAGCTAAAAAGCCAAATAATCCAGGCAGGACTCAGGTAAAGGCAAAAAGTCCAAAATAAAAACAAACATTTTGGAGCTTATTAAAATGCCTGCTAACATGCTGGCACCATCTTGGCTCTTCCCACACTCTTAACATTGCCACCCAAAGCCTCAGAGAGAGAGAGACCGAGAAAGAGATTGGTTCTTTATGGCACTTTAATCTTGCGGATTGAGTACAGTGGTACCCCGGGTTACGAAATTAATGTCCGCGGTTAATTTCGTAACCGCAGAAATACCTTCGTAAGCCGAATTCCCATAGGCGTAATGGAAAAATAGCTCTCTGGCTGCCCTCCGGTGGCGGAAAATAGCGCCGCGGTTTTTTCGTAACCCGAAGAAACCTTCGTAAGCCGAAGCAATAAATCCCATGGGATTTTTCGTATCCGAAAAATTCGTAACCCGGCGCATTCGTATCCCGGGGTACCACTGTACTCATGGCTTGGTAACAAATCATGGGTCCTGCACTCCAATTGATGGTGAGAACAGCATTCTTAAATGTTTTACACTTATATCTATGACATCAGAGACAAGCTTGTGATTGAAAGGCTATATTCTACATACAAACATAGCTTAAGATGATGGACACTGCCATGATTACTGACTTCCTATATCAAGCTATTACCCGTTTGTTGCAATCACGTCAGGTTCGTTCACAACAGTACACTCTCATCATTCCCCATATTCACAATGACATACAGTGTTATCTATTTCAAACTAATACCTCCTAGTAATACTACATATGAAACCAATTACACAATCATATCACAACCATGAGAAATTCATTCAGATTCTTATATCCTGCACTCCCCATGACAAATCCCCCTTCCATTAAATTAGGTTTCAGCGCCTCAGAAATAACAACACGAAACTTTTTTAAACTAACCTTAGGAGTGCTAACTGTTTAGCACACACCCATTCCCTTTCAGCTTTCGAAAAGTGTTTCCGCATGTTGAAGCTTATTTTTATACAATCTAGAATTTAATACAGTGGTACCCTGGGTTTACGAAATTAATTCGTTCCGCCGCCGCTTTCGTAACCGGAATACTTCGTAAGCGAATAGCCCACTAGGCGCTAATGGGGAAACAAAGCCGCGATTTCGTGCGAAAAAAAGCGCCGAAAAGCACCCAAAATTTTTCGTAAACCCGAAATAACCTGTGTAACCCGGAAATTATTTTCAATGGATTTTTTTCGTAACCCGGAAATTTCGTAACGTGGGTATTTGCGGATCCGGGGTACCACTGATCTGTTACACCTCAAAATGTTAATCCCTCACAATCATAATAAGATGGTGGAGGACACCAGTTTTGTGTTGCCATCAGTCGTGTTCCACAGCAGGCTTGAGCAGGCTGAAATGAAACACAGGGTTGCAAAGGCTTATAAGTCTTAGGTAAGGCAAGTTTCTCAGTTACAGCATTCACACTTTTTTGACCACAAAAGGCCCCACAAATTTAGGGACCAGAGTTTTTAGTGGGCTGTTGTGTCACTAAGAATTTAGTTGACAAATATATTTTTGTCCACATTTATGTCCCAGTTTGGCCCACGTTTTTTGTAGAATATTTTTTTTATCTGTGTTTTTGGCCTCATCCAGCAGCAGCAACTATTTGAAGCAGGCAGTTTGGATGTTTTGCACCCAGTCTGTCAACAGACATGTGGGCTAGTCCAGTGTTTCTATAGTGGGGCAACGCCCCCCAGGGGGGGCGCGAGGACGCCGTAAAGGGGGGCGCGAGGGTTTCTTGCTGTTCAGGCTGCCTGGCCAATGGCTGGACAGCCTGCTCGCCGGAGAGCCTGCCCAGCTCCATCTGTCCCATTGGCCAGCCGCCTGAAGAGGAGGAGCTCCTCTCGTTTCGAGGCCTCGAGCCTCGGGCCCAAGGGGAGCCGGGAGAGGGCTTGCAAAGTGCAGGCAAGCTGCTTATTATTTTCCCCCCAGGGTGTTTTCGGTCTGATCGCTTTCCCAACTCCTCCTCCGCTTATTCTTTTTTCCTCCCCTCTATTTTTTTTTTTTTTTTTTTTTTTTTTTTTTCTCTTCCCCCCTCCCCCGCCTCCTCCCTTATGTTTTTTTTTTCCTTCCCCTCCTTTCGCTTCCTACTTTCCCCCTCCTCCTCCTCCCCCTCCTTTTTTTCTTCCCCGTTTTCCCCCGCTCTCCTCTTCTTTTGTTTTTAGCTTTTTTTTTGCTTACCTATTTCCTTTGTTCTGCTTCTTCTCCCTTTTTTTCTTCCACTTTTCCTCCTAGTTCCCCCCCCTTCTTTGTTTGTTTCCCCTCCCCCGTCCCCCGCCCTCCTCTGTTTGTTAGGGTGTTTTGTTGGTTGTGTTGTTTTTTGTGTTGTTTTTGTGTTTTGTTAGGTGTGCCCAAACTCCCCCCTTGGCCCCCAGGGGCCCTGGCCAACAAAATTTCCCCCAACAAGAGGGAAAGGCAGGACTTTTGTTGAGGGCCCCATGGGGGGGGGCTGGAAGGGGGAGGCAAAAAGGAGTCCCCAGGAGAGACCCCCAAATCACGCTTGGCAAATCCAACAACTGTGAAAGAAGTAAACCCAAAGTGTTATGGCCCGGGCAATGCCGGTGTAAATCTTTTTTTTCTAGACTCAAGGCTAATGGGAAGTTCTGGGAGGCTTTGAAGTTTGTCCCCAGAAAGTTTTTCTATGCTGTATGGCAAACCTTGGGAACCCCCCCTCCCAGGAGAATTGGCCACTGTTTTTTTGTGTTTTTTGGGTTCCCGGTGGTTGTTCAAATGCTAAGCGTTCTGTTGTGAGGTGGGACATGGTAATTTTGTTTTTGTTTTTTTGCCCCGGCACAAAGAGGCCTGTTGGCCTGGGTTTATGTTTTCAATGCGTTAAGCGTGGCTTGTGGGAGTGAAAGAAAACATATGTTAGTTTTTGTTTTGCCCCCCCGCAAAAGAAGGCCTCCTTGTTTTTTTTCCGTTTTATTTGTTCAAATGCTAAGCGTGCCTTTGTGGAAGTGGAGAAACAATGTAAAGTTTTGCCCACCAAAAGAAGGCTTTGGTCCCTTTTGGTTTTTTTGTTCTGTTGTTGTTTGTTTTTTTCCAGAAAATGCTAGATGCCCCTGGTAAGTGAGAACCATGGGTTTAAAGTTTTTGCCAACAACAAGAGGCCTGGCCCCTGTTTTGTCCCTTGTTGTTGTTTGTTTTGCAAATGCCTAAGCAAGCACCGCTTTTGAGTAGGACAAATGTACCAGTTTTTTTTTTTTGTTTTTGCCGGCCTCAAGAGGCGTGCACCTGTTTTTATCCCTTTGGGTGTTTTCAAATGCCCCTAACGTGCCCCTTGTGAGGTGAGAACATGGAATTGTTTTGCCCACAAGAAGGCCGGCCTGTTTGGTTTTTTGTCCTTGTTTGTTTTTCAAATGCAAGCGTGGGCTTTTTTGTGGAGTGAAAGACATGTTAACTTTTTTGGACCAGCAACAAAAGGCCCTGTTGCCCTGTTTTTTTTTCTGTGTTTGTTTTTTGTTGTTCAAAAAATGCTAAGCGTGCCCTTGTGGAGTGGGGACCAATGGTAGTGGCCCGGGCCAACAAGAGGCGGGCCCTGGTTTGTTTCCTGTTTCAAATGCAAGCGTGGGGGCTTGTTGGAGTTTGAAGACATGGGTAGTTTTGCCGCAACAAAAGGAAAGGGCTGCCCTGTTTCCTTGGTGTTTGTCAAAATGCTAAGCGTGGGGACCTTGTGATTTTGGGGGGGGACATGGGTTTAAAAAGTTTTTTTTTTTGCCGGCCTACCAAGAGGGCTGCCCCCCTGTTTTTCCCTTTTGGTTTTGGTCAAAAGGGCCTAAGCCCCCTGGCTTGTTTGGGAATGGGGTAACATGGTAAGTTGTGCCCCCCCGCCCCAAGAGGCCTGGCCCCCTGTTTTTTTTGGTTTCCGTTTTGGTTTTTCAAATGCTAAGCCGGGCTTTGTGAGATGGAGAACATGGTAAGTTGGTTGGCCGCCAACAAGAGCCTGACATGTGGTGGTCTTGTGTTTTTTTCAATGCCTAAAAGCCGTGTTGTTTTTTTTTTTTGTGAGTGGGACATGTAGTTTTGCCCGGCACAGAGGGCCTCCCACCCCTGTTTTCGGTTTTTTTAGTGTGTTGTCAATGCGTTAACGTGGCCTTTGTGAAAGGAGACTGTAAGTTTGTTTGACCCGGCCCCACAAAAGGCTGCCCCCCCCTGGTTTTGCCATGGGTTTCTTTCCAAAATGCCTTAAGCCCTTGCCTTGTGGGTTGAAGTGGAAGAACATGTTAAAGTTTTTTTGCCCGCAACAAGGAAGGGCTGCCTGTTTTTTTTTTTTCCCTTGTGTTGGTTTGTTGTTCCCCCCAAAATGCCTTAATCCCGTTCTTGTGAGTTGGGACCTGAAATACTTAAAAAAATTTTAAACATTCCCCCCGCGTGGGGGGACGCGAAAATGGTTTTTTTTTTTTTTTTCCTTCCCCCCGTCCTAGGGGGGCATGAAACAAGAAAAATAAATTGAAAGCACCTGGGGCTATCCTGAATTGGACCGCTCCATGGTCCAGCCAAAAAATCGCCACTTTTGTGTTCATAAAATCCATATTTTTTTTTAAATAGTTGGGAATTGTACCCCCAAATCCCTTTTTTGGTTTGTAACTGTGGCTGTTTTTATAAAGCCCTTATTTTCATTGGCAAGGCCCTACAGTTATACTCAGTACCCCCATCGCTTTGTGTTTGTGTAAAGTCCGTGGGGAGTGTAACACTTTAAATATTTGCCCCTCATCCGTGTTTTAAGAACCTGTGAGTTTCCCCACCCCCCACCCCCCCACACCCCCTCCTCATTGGTCCATCCGACTAGGGATGTGGGAATGTTACCTCCAATGAAAAGAAAACCTGGTGTTCCAGCAACTACAAATTTTCAAGAATTACTGGTCCCAAAAAGTTGGAGGTGGATAAAACTGGGGTTGCTTCCAATCTGAAAAATTTTACTTGGCCCCCACTATGGCCCCCCATCCTAAACTGTAAATTTGGGGTTAAATGGAGCAAAGTTGCCCCAGCTGTTTGTTGGTTGTTTGGGCCAAGTGGGGCAAAATGACCCCCAACCAAAATCCCCCCACAAAATGAGACCTGTTTTTGTGGTTTTTTTAAGAGACCAATTTTCCTTAGGTTAACCCCCCCAGAAAAAAAAAAATTTGGGGGTTTGTTTTTTTACCCCCCTTGGCGGCCGTTTTTTTGGGGCGCTTTTTGGTTAGGAAATAACGTCCCCCCCAAACACGATATGTTGACCAGGGTGGGTGGTATAGGTTGGGGGGGGGTTGGGGGAGTGGAAGTTGCCCCAAAAAAACTGGTTTCACCCCCCCCTCTGGGTTTTGGGGCCCCCCCCTCCCCCCATCCTTTTTTTTTTTGTTCCCCCCAATTACCACAGGTTAAAAAATTCCTTCCACTATTGTTTGCATCCCCCTCCCCCACCAGTAAGGCAATTTTTTTGCTATAAAAAAAACATTTTTTTTTAACAAGCCCGGATTTGTCCGCCCCCCACCCCCAGCGATTTACATCCCAAACAGCAAAAAACAATTGTAAAAATAAACTTTTGTGTTTTTTTTTTCTGCCGTTTTTGAGTGGGGGGGGGAATTTTGTTTTAAGTTTCCCCCCCCCACCTTTGGTCCCCCCTTAACACACACCTCTTGCGGTTTTTCGGATTTGTTGGTTCCCCCAGTTTTTTTCCCACATTTTTTATGTGGTCGTTAGCCAGGGAATACTCCCCCTGAAAAGTTTTTAAACGTCCAGAAAAACTTTGGCCCCTTGCAAAAAAAGGATCGAAAATCCAGTGGGATTCCTGGAGTCCTTCTTTGAAGCCCATGGGAAATTGCCCTGAAAACATGGGTTACCATAGCAACTTACATGTGCTTTGAGAAGGAAAATAAGGGGTTGGGGGGTCCCTATGGGTTGGCCTCCCCCATTTGCCTTTTGCATGGTTGGGGCAGCCCTAGAATAGAACATAAAGCCCCACAACAATTTTTGCTTTTTCCCCGCAGGCAAAAGGTTTATTTTCAAGGTTTTTAGCACCGTGTTAAACTTTTAATAAAAGTAAAATTGGCCCTAACTTGTTTTTGTTTTGATGGTTCCCTGTTTGTTTTGGAGGTGTTTCAGCTCCGTGGGAAGGTTTTTGGCAATGCCTTCAAATTAATGATGATCACCCCCACAACTTCCCAAAAGGAAGGTGGGTTTCCCCCCCTCCCAGGAAATTGGTCCTTTCCCAAGACTGCAAAGAAATTGGGAAGCAAAAAATCTTCCGATTCCAGCCAATGGGGCAAAGGCCACCTTAAAAATGCCCCTTCAAAATTGTTTTTTTTTTGGGAAAGGTAAAACCCCCACAAGATTAAAAAAGTTAACACCCCGCCTGGGGTGTCCTATTGTTTCCCCAAAACGGTGAACCAGCTCCCTGGAAACAAACCATGGTTTCAAACAGTGGGTTGAGGTGGGGTTTTTTTCAATTTGGTTTTTCAGAAACACTAAAAAACAAAAGTTTTTTTTTACTCGTCAAACACTTCAAAAACACGGGCTATGTTCCAACCCTGGGAAAGCCCCCCTTCCAAGAAAGGCCTTTTTGAAAACACAATCCTTTTTTATTTTTCAATAGCAAATACCCCCCCCCCCCCCCCCGATGTTCCCTCTTTTAGAAGATAGAATACCGCCTAATTTAAGAAGTTCCAGATGAACCCCACCCCATAACTGAAACCCTTGTGTTTTTTTAAATGGAACCCTTGGGTAAAAAAAAAAAATGTTTTTGGGTTTTGGTAGGAACGTTGTAAAATTGTACTTTGGGGGGTAATTTATTTGCCCCTTTGAAGGTTAAATTTGGGGAGGTTTTCCATTATTTGTCATTGGCTTTGTTTTTGAAGCAATGGTACTGGTTGTTTTTTGGTTTAACCCTTCCTATCATTGGTACCCTACTGGGTGAACCGCCTTTGAGACCCTCCGATACGACCACGGCCCGGTCTACCCCACGACACATTCCCCCATTTCTATTCTTCTGCATATGCATTTCTTTCCCTTTTTCCATTATTTCCTTCTTTCTTACTTGCTTCTGATTTTCGGTCCATTGGGGGGCCCCCAAACTCTCCGGCCCCACAAGGCTTCTTCACTTGGGGGTTTGTGGGACTTGAATGTTTTTTTTTCTTTTTCCCTTCCCCTGTTGGGTCTCAACCACGGTGGGGGGGTTTTCCCCCCCCCACCCAAACCGTTTTTGTTTTTTTCCACGCTTACTGGACCCTCCTTTTTCCATCTTGGGGCCACATAACCTAAGGAAAGTAGCCCCCCGAATGCAAAAATATTGTCCTAGATATTAGGGTCCTAAATAACCCTCCTTGCTGCCAGATTCAAAACAAACCAATTCTAATTTCCACTGGCAAAAGCCCAAGTCACCACCCCCCCCGGTTCTTTTGGGGATAGTAACTGAGCAGCCTAATGAGCCAAAAAAGTGGGAGGGGAGAGTGTCCCCACGTCCAAACCTGTGCCCAGCACTATGCAAGCAAAAAGGCCACAGGCCTGGGCAAAAATGCTTCTTCCCCAAATCCTTGCCTCAACCTGACTGCTTTTTGATCCCAAATGGCGGTTTCCCCCCCCCCTTTTGCAACCTGGTCCAAACACTGGGAAAAAAAACCAGCCAAAACTGGAGAAAACCCTCTTTGGCCCATGTTTTGCCCTTTTCAAAGAAAAAAAAAGCCAAGCTGGACCAAGAAATGCCTCTCAGTTTTTCCATTACAAAGAGAAAAAAATGTACCCCTAAATATTTTTTTTAAAACTAATGGGAAAAAGTGCCACTCCAAATGGGCCTTAATTCTTAAAGCCCCCATTTTAAAAAATGTGAAAGCGGCTTTTTCCCTTTTAGAGGAGACCAAATTAACCATTTTTTTTGGGTGTCTTGGAAAATAGGTTAACAAATAAAACCACATTTCTCTCCCAACTTTTCAAAGCCCCTAATTTTGCCCACTTAGCAGGTTTTTTTTTCCTCCCCAGTTTCCCCCCCCCACCCTCCTATTGTTAAATGGAGAGTGCCTTCTGACAGACAAACAACGCATTTTTTGGCTTTACCAGTTTTGTTTCCTGTTTTTGAGGCCAGAAAGTTGGGGTAAAACAAGCTGGAGGACCTGTTATAACAAGAAAAACTAAAAGAATTTGTTTGTTGTTGTTGGCAAGCACTGGGCCTAACTTGAATTTATTTCCCCCCAACATCCCATTCCCCCCCTGGTAGTTTTTCAACCCTTGCTGTGTTAGGGTGAGTGGACCTGTTCCCAACTGGGGAAGAGTTTAAGAATGTATAAAAAAAGAGTAGGAGTGAGTTGCGGGGGTTTTTAAGGGGGCAAAAGAAGAGAAACATTTTTTAGTTTTGAAGTTTGTCCAGTTAAAAAGAAATGTTATCAAAGTAGGCCCTCTGCTGAGGGGGAAGTGGGGGGGAGGGTTGTTAGGCAAAGAATGAAAGTGGGAATAATGATTTTACCCTGATGATAAACAGAGGAAAAAAATTGTAAGAAAGAAGAATGATATAGAAAAATAAACTCAACTAATAAAATTATGGATAAGATAAAGAGGAATTTGAAAAAATGCAAATTTTATAATCTTGGGATAAAGAAACATACTGATATCAAAAAGCGGAAAGAGAAGAGTTAATAAAAGTTTAAAAT
>NC_056525.1:101336407-101338647 GCF_019175285.1 Sceloporus undulatus | reverse complement strand
CCTCTCCTGCCCCACCTCCTGATACTCAGGGGGTATAATTGCTTTTTGGCTGCTTCCTTTTTGTAGCCATCTTGCCCAATACTGTATTACTTATAGATCTGTCTGAAATTTCCTTCAATGTAGAGATTGGACATGTTTTTCTTGCTCGGTTTCTTTTCTCTCTTCTTTTAAAGCCAATTTGTGATATTCAAAATGCCAGAAGGATCTGGCCACCTAGAGATTGTCTGAGTTATGGAGAGGGCTGGTACCTGAAGCTGTTTCTAAAGACAATTTTGGCTAACAGGTCACCATAGGCATCGGATCACTGTGTGCCATTTGGCTGGATTGGTTTGCACTGTATTATTTTAATGCACTCAGATCCAAAACACACTGCAGTAATAATCCAGTTTGAGACCACTTTAACTGCCCTGGTTCAGTGCTAGGGAATCCTGGGAATTGTAATTTATTATGGCCCCAGATCTCTTTCTGTCAGGGAAGGGTAAATGTCTCACCAAATTCCACTTTGCAGAATTACCTAGCATTGAGCTGGGGTAGTTAAGGAGGTCTCAAACGGGATTATTTCTGCAATGTGTTTTGGACCACAGTGAGGAGATTGTGGAGGTAACACAATATATTCCTAATACATTCAGGTGAGTCCTTCTTGTTCCATTTACAAGTATGTTTAGATGAATCTTTCTTCTTCCACTTACCTTTGCAGGGTCCTGTTTGCCAATTTGCATCAACGTCTGAATAGCAGTGGCCTGGATGAATTTTGTGTATTTATTATTCTCAGCCAGGGCTCTCACTATCTTCAAGCTGGCTGGCTGAGCAGCATTGCCAAGAGATTTCAGAGCCAACATCATGAGGTTCTCATCGTGATGTGAGACTGCGTCAGTGAGGAGGTTGTGGAGAGGCTATAAAAAAGGACACCAAAAAATGGAATCATTCTAGCTTCAACTCAACGCATGTAATATGTGTGGCAGTCTTTTCCCAGTGGCAAAACACCAAGGAATGGGATGCAAGTGACATCTCTGGAGCAAAATATGAGAGTGCTTGTCCTTCAAAATGTACAGCCATGGCTGGGATTTAGGAGAAAGCAGTGGCCTTTCCAGTCTGAATCACACAAATAAAAGTTCCCAAAGAATGAACAAATTGCTTTGTATTAGTAATATGCTACTGAAAGAAATTCTTCAGTGTTTTTAGAAAACATTTTTGTTAAAATACATATACAGTGAAGCTTATCAAAAATGAGAGGTTGGGTCTCACCATTGGAGGCCTTTTATAGGAAGGAAATGGCCAAGCCCAAATCATGGTACACATATGATCATATACTGGAAGTTAAAAATGGCAAGATAGAATTGAAAACTAAAGAACATCTTACTGAATTGGGATGGGATATAGGATGGTTTACCTACAGGCAAATAACTGTAAGATATAAAATGGATTTAAGAATATACGGTTTTGATTTGAAAGAAGATAAATGTGACCTAGGGAAAATACTTATGAAAGAAGAAAACAAATAATTGGTAAAATTTACAAAATCCTACTTGAACTAGACACGGAAGATAACTATATAAAAGACCAAATGCTATCTTGGGCAAGAAATATTGGCCATCCCATACAACTTGATCAATGGGAAAAGGTCTGGTCGAAGGACTACAAATATACGGTCTCTCAAGGTTTAAGGGAAATTTTTTACAAATTATTTTATCGATGGTATCTATCGCCAGACAAGATTTCCAAAATGTTTAAAAACAGTAATCCAACATGCTGGAAATGTAAAAGGGAATATGGTTCTTTTTATCATTGTTGGTGGTCCTGCAATCTGGTCAAAGAATATTGGAAGATGATTAATGACACAATTGGTGGTATTTTAGAGGAAAGAATCCAACTTAAACCAGAATTTTACCTACTAGGAATGTTTGATGAGACACTAGAAAGCAAATATGGCAAAGTACTATTCTATATGGTTACAATGGCTCGCATTTGTCTTGCTCAAACATGGAAAACGACAATATTCCAACAAAAGACAATTGGTTAATAAAACTTTATGAAGGGATGGAAATGGATAAACTTACTCAATTGCTAAGAAATAATTTAGAAGACAAGCTCTTAGAAGATTGGGGAAAACTAATAGTTTTTTTCAACACTTATTGGGGAAGGATTGCGATTCTCAATGTACAATAAATAAATAATCTATATATTATATTTAGAGACAACTCTTATGGGAACCTTTTACTATTATAAGAAAGTACAAGTAT
>NC_056525.1:101289632-101336382 GCF_019175285.1 Sceloporus undulatus | reverse complement strand
TCAACTGAGCTGTCGCTGACTGCTTGCTGCTGCGGCTCTTGTCACTGCTGTCGCTGCGGCTGCTGCTTGCTGCTCGGTCACTGCTGTCGCTGCTGCTTCGGCTGCTGCTCTTGTGTCGCTGCTGTCCTCGCTGCTGCTGCTGCGCTCTGTCACTGCTGTCGCTGCTGCTGTGCTGCGCTTGTCGCTGCGGTCGCTGGCTGCTGCTGCTGGCTCGTGTCACTGCTGTCGCTGCTGCTGCTGCTGCTCTTATTCACTGCTGTCGCTGCTGCTGCGTGCGCTTGTCGCTGCTGTCGCTGCGGCGGGCTGGCTCTTGTCACTGCTGCTGTCGCTGCTGCTGCTGCTGCCTGTGTCGGCGCTGCTGTCGCTGCTGCTGCTGCTCTTGTCGATGCTGTCGCTGCTGGCTGCGGCTGGCTCTTGTCGCTGCTGTCACTGCTTGCTGCTCTTGTCTTGTCGCTGCTATCGCTGCGGCGGCTCTGTCGCTGCTGTCGCTGCTGCTGCTCTTGTCACTGCGGTCGCTGCGGCGGCTCTTGTCGCTGGCTGCTGCTGAAGAACGTTCTCTGGACTTGTGGCGGTTGGAATGCTTCCTTCACCCTTGCTGTCACTGCTGCGGCGTCACTGCTATCACGGCGGCTCTTGGTGTCGCTGCTGCTATCACTTGCTTTTTTCTACCTTTCCTTGGCTTAGTTAGCAGGTTAAGAAGAGTCAGAGCTGGAAGAGGAATCGATGGAACTATCTGAGTTTTCATCTAGGTCAGGATCTTGCTTTTGGATGGCTTGGAAGGCCCTTTGTAGGTGTGATTCCACCCTAGAGGGTGATTGAGAGGAAGGCGGAGAAACAATATTACAAATGTGAAATTTCTTACAATTTATATTTTCATTTTTTTAAAATATTTACTCATTTATGGTCGTATGTATTTTGTAGGTATGTTTAATAAAAAAACAATAAAAATATTTACCATTTACTCCGTTGTGCATTCGGAACAGGGACACAATGTGGAATTCAGCATTAGAAACAACACATTTATTTATAGCAATCTGTTGACATCTGTTAAAATAAACTAACAGAATAATGCAACAGATACGGTATTAAAGCACTGCTCCATGGTTCCTTTCATTACTTTTGAGTGGAAGAAGAGTCTTTGAGCATAATGAAACAGTTGCTGTTGGTAGTTGTGTTCTTTTGCAGCAGAAAACCACTGGCTTTTTATGGTATATTACTATATACTACTCAGTGTTGATGAACACATTGGATCTCCAAAATGTAGTTCAGTGAAATTCATTCTCAGGCAAGGATGAAGAGATTGCAGACGGAAGTTCCCATGTGATTGTCATAGTGTAAATTAGCATTGTCCACATAAGAAAGGGTTTGGATATAGGGGTGGCATGGGGCAGAAAGACCATCAGGTCCCTCTGCCTACCTATTTTGTGCACAAGAAAGCAAGGCCTTGGTAGAAGGCTGTTTCTTTCACAGGGAAGGATATAAGTAGTAGATTTCCTCTTGCTCACATTCACCTTCATGTTCTATTGTGATCTGGTTTCCACTTAGCCTGAAAGACATTAAAGTTTTTCAGCATTTTTTGATTTTTTAAAAATTGAATTATTTAACATACTGTAGATACAAACAGTGTTCACATGCCCCCCTCCTCCTCTGGCTTATTAGAGATAGAATCAATAAAACTGTTTACAATTAAAAACCTACATTCAATAGTGGACTATGGATTTAATTACATATTGACTTCATGGTAGTCCGTATCCCCTTTGAACTTCTCTAGCAGAATTTCCCAACACCGTTCTAAGCTTCTCCTCCTTTCTCCATTATATTTTAATTCTGTCCTAATAATATCAAGCAGCAAGTTATCTCCAATATACTATCTATCTTATCAAGTTCCAATTTTTACTTTCTTTCCAGCATGATTCTATCACAGCTTGTGCTGCTTTTACTGCTTTTTTTCTTCATTATTATTCATTCCCTTATTACAAATTTAATGTTATACAATTCTCTTTGCTCAAATAAACATCCTTGCTTATTATTATATAATCTTTAATACACTTCACCCCAGAATTCTGAACCAAAGGACAATCCTGCCACAATACAGGTAGAAACCCACCTCATAATTTCACAATTTCTGATAAGTTTTTATTGAAAAGTCGACTGAGAATGATTAATAAGGGAATAATTTATAGGTCTTGAATAATGAAATATCGGAGAAATCAAATGAAAGCTAGATCTAGAAAATTGAGGGGGGATATGACATGAAGAATGCAATTCAACTAAGTTTTTCAGCATTAAAATGAAGAGTACACACAGTACTACCAATAATATACTGAGTACTCATGCTTTCGCTGTATTATTTGCGAAAATTAAAAATCCTCATTTCTTCTGAGAAACATTTACAGTATCTTTGTCTTGAAAGGGTAAAAAAAGCACTGAGAACATTAATTTGTTACATAAGACTGTTTTTGTGATCTACTCACCGTTTGGCATTGCAAAAGATTACATTTTGTTGGGTAAGTCTCACCCATCACTGCCACAGACAGGTAGATACTCAAGTGTGCAGGAACATCCTGGCCTTCAGGTGGAACTGGGAAATCTGGCACTCATCCTGTGAGCAAAGGATACTGGTGGTGATGGCTACACTCTTGGTGGTTTTTCACAAGCCTCTTGGGTTGACGTCTCAAAGGAATGATTTTGTAATGTAGCTTCACATTCCCATGCATGGCGCTGCCAAATTGCTCTACATAAGTAGAATCTCATGATACAGCTTATTTGGTTTTGCTGGGTTTGCCCAATGTTACCGCTTTTTGGCCCATTCATTCCATTTGGATTTTTGAAACCAGTTAGGGAAAATGCACGAGAGCTCTTACAAACATATTTTTTTAAAAATCACCAGGGGCATTTTGTTGAGGTGGGCTGGTAGGGCAAATTTTTTCCTCTTTTTTGTTTGTTTTGGAGTTATAAAGCCATAGTACAAAAGTGCCAGTGTCACTGACCCACTGTAATGCAATAATAAAATAATAGGGAAGAGAAGAGAGTTTATTGTTCAGATATGCCTTGAAATTAGAAAAAGACCCACGTAAGTGGGAATAAAATATTAAGCTGTCATCAGGAAGTGCCAGAAAATAATTCCAAACAATAGAAACATGGTTGACTAGTTAAAAACAAAACAAACAAAACCCTGAGAATTAGATGAACCAATACTGCAGCTTCCTCCCAATACATTTGCCCTGTCCAAAGAATCTCTAGGTTTTCTTATCCTCTAGTCTCAGCAATAGTTGGGAAAGATGAGGGAGAGTTCCACAGAAAGTTTCATCATTACAAGCAGTGTTTTTGGCCAAAAGGTTGATAATATTTCTCTCTAGTGTTTCACATGGCTTGAAGTCAGTTGTGTCAAATGATGCACACTAAGGTCATTAATCAAAGTGAAGAACACTTTCCTGTTACATTTCTTATAGATATTTATAGGATCAAAGCTCATCTGTACTCCAATCATCGCAGTATGAAAAGAGTATAATGAAAGAAAATTGTCTCCTAGCTCAAGAGCCTGAATGTTTTTGGCCTTAAATGGTACAGTCTCAGCAAAGCTGTCTATATAGCATGCTTTGTAGAAAGGTTTGCTTTTATGGGATTGTTTAAGTTCTGTGTCATGTACATACCTTTCCTCCGTGACGTTTTATCTCTCTTTCATCCTGGGTAATCAAGGACCTGTTGAATTTCCCCTTTGATCTTCTCCATAGCAACAACTGCACAGATGACATATGTACATTAGAAAATGTATATAACTTCTAAGTGCTTACAAAATTGAAAAGAGAACTTCTGGTGTGAGGATGGTACCGGGGTGTCAGCAGAATCCTCACTTCATGGGCTTCACATAAGAAGTGCATCCATGTTCTCTCCGTATGGGCACAACATCCTTTGTTTTCTTCACGGTCTCCAAGCAGAACTTCACAGGGTAGATTTGGCATGTAAAGCAGAGGTCTCTGGGGTTGGGTTTGTAGGATGCTCTTGATTGCTGACAGGAACATAGCCAAGTCAGTATTTCTAAGTAGCAACACAGCATATACAAAGTGTGCACGGCAAACAGAAGACCACGTTATACAGTGGTCTTAATATTATACTGGTGCCATTAGGGTAATTAGTATTGCACAAAAGCAAGAAAGGCTTAGAAGTGGCTGTGGTTGCCAACATCTTTCCTGGCCAAGCCTAGAAAATCTCTGAACCAAATAATCTGAAATGCTTCTGTCTACATATAGAATAAAAAAACAATAATAAATTTATTTATATACCATTTTTTCCATTGATCAAAGCGGTTTAACAACAATACAGCTTACAGTAAAGGAAGTTGATTTAGCTCATTTTAGATAGCTGATTTTTCAGAGGTATAGCTTATGTTTGCAGTATTAGCGTTTAACATACAGAAAACATGTAGATAGTTGAGGAAATTTCAGAAACTTCAGAAAGTGAGTAGGTTTTATTCAAGAGTATGCCCATTCAGTTGAGTGAGACTGCATATACACTACCAAAAAATCCAGTTTGACATCACTAACTGCCAGGCTCAATGCTAGGGAATTCTGGAACGGATTTTTGCGAAACATTCACCCTCTCTGTCAGAGAGTTCTGTGGCACAACAAACTACAAACCCCAATAATATTCCACAGCATTGGAGACATGGCATTAAGGGTGGTGTCAAAATTTCTCCAACCTTAGCAAGCCAATGGTAAGTGTGTGTAGGACTGACTCCATCCTTCTTTGTACATTTGGCAGATGATGTTGACTTCTATAACAAGATAGCTCTAGGTATGCCTTAAATTAGCCTAGAAATTTAACTTTTCTATTTCTATTGCCTCCAAACATCTCCTACAAAACTCTCATTTAACCTTTGTTTCCCTCAAGTGTCAGTATATAAAATAAAACCTATCTGAGTGGTCATAAGTTGCAATATCTACAAACAGAGGCAACAGACACGCCAAATTATTTTAAAAGTACTCAGTAATAAAAAAAAACCAACTGTTTTTCTCAAAAAGAAGAACTGTTAGTCATCAGATTCCCCATCAAAAGCCTGCAAGATTAGGGAATTATGACATTTACAACAGGACAATATGCATGTATGTGTAAACACACCCCAAGAAGAATGTCTTACTTTAACACTCATCCTTGGTTGAACTCTTCTGACAAGATATCCTCTCCAAGCCTTTCAGGAAAGAACTGGAGCCTTCTTCTCAGAATGAAGATGCATGCTACAACATGGCTGCATGGCTGTTAAGGTACACAGTGAAAAGCACTGAACTCATGAATATATGAGAACAGGAAGAATAACAAGGAGGCAAAATGCATGGCAGCAGCAGCAGCAGCAGCGACAGCAGTGACAAGAGCAGCAGCAGCGAGAGCAGTGACAAGAGCAGCAGCAGCAGCGACAGTAGTGACAAGAGCAGCAGCAGCAGCAGTGACAAGAGCAGCAGCAGCAGCGACAACAGCAGCAGTGACAAGAGCAGCGATAGCAGCAGCGACAAGAGCAGCAGCAGCAGCAGTGAGAACAGCAGCAGCAGTGATGACAGCAGCAGTGATAGCAGTAGCAGTAGTGACAGTAGCAGTAGTGACAGCAGCAGCGACAGCAGCAGCAGTGAGAGTCATGAGGATTCCAGAAAGAAGGTACCTGTGTTATCATTACTTTGTGTAGAGCTGCTTAGTGTTGAAATGGGCAAGATCAGGTCAGTGGCATCACTGGGGTGTGGGCTGCACTGGGGGAAACCTCAGATGAGGGGTGACACTCAGTTGGGCCCTCTTCCCCTTCGGAGCAGGATGCAGCTTGAATGCTTGTCCTTCCTGGCAGTTCTGCCACTGGGCTTTCTCCATGGGGAGGAAGTCTGGTGATGGTCCAACAGGAGAGTCAAACACATGCCTTTCTTGGGTGATACCCTCCTCACCAGCTGACACCCTAGCTAGCGGCACCACTGGATCAGGCTGGAGGGGCTCTGCAAAAAGCTCAGAGCAAGATAGCTCCATCTGATCCAAAGGTGAAGCAAATCAATGTTCCTGGTGGCCACCATGTGCAAAATGTGACTCGGGTAGAACTTACAGGAACCCATCAACTAATCTTGCAGAGGAGTCCTCCATCTAGGCTGTTTAGCTAGCCCAAGTGTTTGATTCTTGAAGCTGGAAAGGCCCTTCAGTAGATTTCAAAAGCTGTGCCAGAATGTACAGCTTTATTTTACAAGCATATTAAAAATAAAAATAATTTCTCCTCCTTCAATATGCTTTTTTTCTTATTCTCTTTTTAAAGGGAGGTCGACAAGAAATTTACCAGTTCAGTTTCAGATCAGTCAAACAGCAGGTAAGATCCCCTCCCCACCAGCTGAATTGACGTAAGTGCTGGTTTAAAAAGCTGGAAAGAGCAAAAATTCGAAGCCAGGAAATGATCAACAGAAAATTAGGCATGTTAAAGTTTTTGAAATGTTTGTTTTACTGATGTCACGCTTAGAGAATATATGGGGGGGGGGGGACAAGCACACTATCCCACTCCTCCAGTTATTAGCACCATTTCTCTTCTCATTTATTCTTGTGAAGTCAGCTGGTCTCCATCCTAAACTGCAGCATTCTCCCCTTGGTCCTCCCATCCAATTAAAAAAAAAAGCTGAATTATCACTGTAAACAGCAACAATAGCTGTGTTAGAAGAGTGGCTGAAGACGGTTGGGGTGTCTGCATGGCATCTATAACCTGGAAAATATACCTTGTGGAATGCAATTCCCATTGACCATGATGGTTGGAGAACTGTGGGAATTGTAGGCCTGAATTATGCATTGTATTAATTACTAGAGTATACCCACTGAATTGATTATTGATGGTAAATATGCCACTAAATCCCATTGATTCAATAACTCTAATCTAGTTGGGACTAAGAATAAGATACTAGCCACAGCTCAAGAAAGTAACTTTTCCAAGGTGTACCCTTCCTTCTTCACTGTCAGTGGTGGTTACATCATCTCACTCATCCCTCCCTCTCACTGTTACAGTTTGCAGAGTAGAGTATTCCTAAACTTTAAATTCCTAGATTTTATTATCACCACAGAAGAAATAGTGGCATCTCTTAGGCTCTTCAAAGGCTACATAGCAAACTTCCCAGTTACAGAAGCCAGCTTTCCCCACTGTGCAGTCTGGACTTGTCCTACCTTCTAGAGATGTTTTTTGTTTTTCCAGGTAAGCAAACAGCAGCGCAACCAAAAGCAACAGAGCAGCAGCCAGGACAGTGATGATAGCAGCAGCTCCTCTATTCCAACTCTTCACTCCAGCATTGAGGACAATATAGACTATTCAGTAAGTATTGAAATGTATTTCCTTTAGCAACTGTGATATGAATTTAGGAACTTAAGTTGTAGAAATGGGAAAATGCCATGATCAGAAAGCAGACTGAAAAGACTCCAGACCATAGGTTGCTTATCTGGACCTTTTCCTTAATGGATAGCAGGCATATATCTCTAATATGAGCTGGAAGTTGGTGAATTAGCACCGACACTTATGGGAACCCTGGGGGGAAGAGCTTCAACAGGTCTGGCCAAATTACTAGGTGAGCCACATCTATTTATATTGGGCTGTACCAATATATTTTAAATATTTCAAATATTCCTTGGCCCAAAATAAAGCAAATCTGTTTATGAGATTCCACTAGGTTTCATTATAAATGGAGGAGTAATTTAGAGAAACTTTTATGTGGGCAGGTATATTGCCTGAAGACATTTGTAAGGATACACTCAAAACAACACATATGTGGTATTTTATCAAGCAGCAACTTTAAAATGTTTCCCAATTTTCCTTTCAGGATAAAAAATGGGTAAAGGTTCTGGTTGCACATCTCCGCATCATCCGTCGTGATAAGAAACCTCATGGAGTTGATGCTCTGGTGTTTAAAACTCCCACCAGATTTAGAATGACTGTGACAAACTTCACACGTCCCGGCAAGCCAATTGTCTGCTTGGAATCTGGAATGCTGAGTCCTTACAAAGCAATGGTGAGTCTCGCCAAGTCATGCAGGTGTTCCCTCAGAGCAGGATGACCAAGGGCCGATGAGGGATTGGACTAAATGGCATTTTATATTCTTCCCTCTTGCTTAGACCTCTTTGAAAACGGGCTGGGACTGCAAGGAGTATGAGATCTCAACAGAAGTTGAGACCGGTTGGTTGTCTGTCCATCCAGCTATTCGTTGGAAAGTTAATTATCCCAGGGTACCTGAAGTGCTGCTTACCCTTTGGGAACCGTGAGTAAAAGTTATGGCATTTCATCAGGTGTTGAGCCTGGCCGTTTTGAACATAAGACTGAAAGCAGGATAAAGAAAGCAGGCTGAAAAGGCTCATCCAAAGATTGGGTGGGGTGACTCTGAAAGTCCCAGATCTTGTTGCTTTGCAAATGGATTTTATTTTGGAGATTCATGTGAGTCTTTTTTGGGAACTCCTGGCATTATCAAGGACTTTTCATTCCCTTTTTCCAGAGTAGTTTAACTTAATCTTATCTCTACTTTATTGTCTGTAAATCCTGAGAGTAGCTAGGATGGCCACCACCAGTAAAAACAGCCATTGTGTTCAAAAGGCTCAGTGGAAATGGGTGGAAATCAGCTTCTAAAATGTTTCATGTATCTTGCTGCAACATATGATCAGTAGGAAGGAAAGAGGGAAAGAAACCTGTGATATTTCATGAAATAGTTTGGATGCAAGCCTTGGAATATGTCAGTAGGTAAAATCAAAACAAAAAGAACTGGAAACTACTGATGCTTCCAGAGACTTTTCTCTTTTCTGGATCAGCCCTAAATCTAAAGATCAATCCCGTCCTTCGACCCCTGCAAGATATCAAATGGGAAAGGCAGCCATTTGCCTACATGCAGACTCCTTAAAAAGACCAGCCTTCCAAGACAACTGACACTTTTTCCAGATGGGTTGAAAACAACTCCTCTGTTTGGAACAGATCTTCCAAATAGAAGACTTTGGAATCCAGGCAATGTCCTCATTACTAGTGATTAAGAGACATCCCCAGAATTGCACAGACTTTGTAAGCAACTCTATAGTCCTATAACATAAATTGGACTATTGACTTTTGAGCTGAGGAGAACTGTCAGTGTCCCTGGGTCAGCCTGATGAGAATCATTGTTGGCTGGGAGATTCTGAGAACTATAATCCAGAACATTACTTTTCCAGGTCTGCCCTGTAGATCTCTTGTCCTGGAAGCAAATGTTTTCATTGTGTGTGGGAGCCTTTTCTTGTATCTCTTAAATTATGACAAAGGGGTAAGGCAAATCTTCCTATCTTTAAACCAAGGATCTACAGCCGAATCCCTGGAGTGGCCTACATGCTGGGACTGTCACATAAAATCCAAAAAAATCCCTCTCGAGAAGCTTCATTGGTTTTGGCTCTAACTGCTCAAAGAAGCTTTGCCATGGTCCTGAGGATGCCAGAAGTGAGTTGTGTGCATTTGTGTGTGTGCCTTCATGTTGTGTGTTGATTTGTAATGGCCCCAGAAATTTCATAGAGTTTTCTTAAGCAAGGAAACTTCAGAAGTGATTTTGCCAGTTTCTTCCTCTGAAGAATAGTTTACAGCTCCTAGAATTTGTTGGTGGTCTCCCATCCACACAGTAACCAGAGCTAACCCTGCTTAGCTTCCATGATCAGGTGCCTTCATGGTATTTGGGCCCATTAAATGAATTATACATGATATTATTTCAGTGGCAAAAGCAAAAACAGGATGGTGAAAGAATGAAGAACTGTTATAATATGTATAATCTGGGTTTATATGCCAATACAAACAAAATTTCCTTTTTACAAAGATTAATTTAACTCTTCCCTATATTTGTTCATTAAACAGGTTGTGTCAAGTTCATATAAGTCCTGAAATAAGTATTTTTCCTGAATGGAAAAGCACAGCAAAATATAATCCACCACAATGCCTACTCCTCTATGGCAGTGGTACTGTGCCAGTTGGCGAGATATTGTTCTTCTTAAACAGTCAGACTGTATTACTAAAAACACACTTGTAAAGATGAACAATTAATAAATCTTGATCTCCTTCATAGTAGTGTAATTATGAATTGAAACAGACTCTGAAGAACATTGCTCTCCATCATTTTTAACCAGTGTTCATATTTCTTTCCAGTATACAGTCTATGGGGAAGACCTCATGCTTCCATTTGTAGTGCCACTCACTCGTTCTCTGCAATCTTCCAAACTCAGTGATGTTCCATTAAGGATCCTTGCTAGTCTGAATGGTGAGATTTTTTTTTAACCATCTTTATTGTTTTTAACCCAGGGTTGGCCAACCTCCATATTCCTTGACTCCAATTCCCATCTGTCTGAGCCAGGATCTCTGACAGTGAAAGGTTATGGGAATTATAGGGAAACAATATGTGGAGGACCCTCTCCTCTGTTTTAAGATACGTAAATGTGAGAGGGAGAGAGGAAGTGCACATTATTTTATCTTAACATTTTGTGTAATCACACCAAATGGTTGTGAGTGTAGAGTAAATGATGCAAAGTCCAAGATTCAGTTTAATGTATCAAAGTAGTGATCATACGACCACATTATCACCATGGTTCCAGAACTTTAAATAGTATTTCAGAGTTGCCTTTGAGCCATAAAAACCCATCACTTTAAACATTACCCACATTTGCTCAATCTGATGAATATTAATTTATTTTTCTAAAATTCTCAATATGCTGTTTCTTAGCTGCTCACATAACACTAAGGATTGTGTTTCGTGGTCTTTTTTTTCTCATTCATGTTTCTGTCTTTGTCAAATAGGGGTCTGCAGAGTAAATAATCAAACAATCACAACTTTCAACGAACGAACGATCAGCAAAGGATTGGTGCCAAACTGTTTCTTGGACTTGTTACAAGACTGTACTTGCCACAAGAAGCTTATGATGCTGATGAAATATGAATCCAATAACAATAACAATATATTACTCAATATCACTGTTTCCGACACGTAAGTATGAAACAGTAGTACTTTTTAATCATAGGATGAGAAGAACAATTTCAGGAAATTGTCAAAAGGAAAAAATAGCAAGATTTATTGCATGTTGTGTAATTTTTTTTATTCTGCTTAAAAATACTAGCATGACTTACAGTTACTAATCTTAGGTAAATCAGAACAGCTAACGTAAACAACAAGAATACTAATAAAAAGAAAACAGAAGCATAGGAAAACTTCTAGCCAAGTTCAAAGTGCAAAAGAAATTAATTTTCCTGGAAATCATCAGAATCAGAATTCATTGAAAGTTCAGGAATTATCATAATTGGTGAAGATTAACTCTGCGCTGCTTGTTTTCTTTTCTATAAGGGAAATTGTCTTCATGTCTCGTGAGAAAAAGCTTATAGCAACACTTAATGGGACTGTCATAAACAGCAATGAAGATCACTTGCGCAGACTTAAAGGTATGTAAAAGAATGTACATATATAAACTAACACATAGATTGAAGAACTTGAACTGAAGAACTTGAGGAAGTAAGTAAACAACAAAGAGAAAAACATCAACATAATGTGGCTTGTTCTTCTGATTTTGGCCTAGGATGTGTTACCTAAAAATCTTATTAGCAAAAGCAGGAGCAGAATGATTACACCTGCCCCTAATAAAATATGCTAAAACAGACTATGAGAAATTGATGAAGAGGGGTTTACAGTTGTACAAGAACAACAGTTTTATTTCAGAGTGTATTTAATTTCACCTTTGCTCACTTCCTTTTCTTTGGTTAAATTACAGACATAGCAATGGTTATTATTATAATAAAAGAGGACAAGCTTATTCTTCGGGCGCAGTCCCATGGACTTGAGGAAGTAGTCTACGATGGACATAATGTTATGGTATTTTTCTCACTCCATCCAATGATTTTGAGGCTGAAAAGGGGATTTGTATACTTCCCTGAGTCTCTCTCTGTCTCTACCTCCATTCTCTCCCTGCATCCCTTCTAGACATTGCAGAGTGCAGTGGTAGATGGTGGCTTCAAGTTCACTGGAGCAGCCGACCTGCTTTGATTATTTTATTCAAAACTTTAAAAGTGCTACCCAAGATTATGGACTTTAGCCACCAAATGGATTCAGTACATTAGATTGCTCCTTCGAATTCATTGAAACAACAAATCCACTTTGATATTTTTTTTACTCTGAACTTTTTAAAGTGCTCCTTTAAAATCCATAATTTTACTCACATTTGGTTCACCTCACCACTGATTTGGGAATTATCAGCAACCATTGGTAGAGAATAATGTGCTGCAAGCGTTTCATGAAGTCTTTTTCATCCACAGATTAATTTGGGGCAAGGAAGAGAAAATCATCATAGTTTATTGTGTGCATTGATAAGTTCTGCACTGTACCGCTACCATGTTTCTCTTAGCAGCAATGTAATCATACTTTCTTTAGCTTCTGGCCGAGTAATAGCAGCTGAATGTGCAAAGCCCCCATTTGCCAACCACCAAAAGACTACAACTTTCACCCTTCTAAATATCTGACAGGATTTGTGGCTTGACAGATGGTAAGAGAGGTAACAATGAAGGCAGAAAAGATGAGAAATGGAAAATACGAGAGCTAAGACAAGAGAGATCCCAATTCAGTTTGTGTACTGTGATATGTGGGAGTTAGAAGTAAAGAATGGAGATGTCAGAGGCTCCAGACAGTGGTGACTAGTCAGTATTAGCTTCAGCTGAATTAATGGACCAATGATCTGAAACTTCTTAAGATAGTTTCCTATATCATGGGCAGTGGGGTTTCAGTTTATTTGGTTTCCAAGAAAACTTCAAAGTATGTGTTCTTGAGCAATTACAGCTGAAGTGATGATTCTTGGTTTTCTGCTGAAAAGTCTGATACAGTTATAAGACTAAAGGGTTTATCACGCTAGCCGCCCTTTCCCGATCTGGGCACAGGCTGCGACCAGGCTGTGATTGTGTCTTATTGCACAGCTCTGTACCCAGATAATTACTATCCCATCCTTCTTCTGTCCTAAGGTTAAAATGCTTGTTTTCTCTTATGGGAGACATTTCATTTGGGGTTGAGGTGGTAATGGTCTGGGCATGGAGCTGTGTGATAGCACATGTTCCTAGTCCGGTCTCAGCTCATGCCGAGATCAGCACAAAAGGCAATGTGATAATCTCCTAAGACTGAAAGCTAAGAAGCAAGAGAAATGCCTATTAGAACTCCTTGTGATTCTAGGCTATTTTAACAGATTTTAGTCATTGCTGACAACACTACTCAGTGCTTCTTGGTAGGTGACTGCTAACATCAACACAATACCGATTGCTGTATATATCAGTTCAGTGCGTCTATGGAAAGACGGAGTGGAGTCGTACTTACATTGTTTCATATCCTGATTGTAAATGAAATTTCACTGAATGCTGGCTTTCTTTCCATGAAGGTTACAGTTACTCCTGAGATTGGAATCGCATGTGGTCTCTGTGAAGTGTATGGTGGACAGTTAGGAAACCTCCGAACACCAAGTGGCTACTTTGCTAAAGATCTTGTGAGCTTTGCTCAGTCCTGGGTTGTTGCATCTGATGAAAGTAGGTGGACACTTATTAGCTTGGTTTTTTCCCTCTTTGGTATTACTAAGATGGCTGGGAGTTGGGTGCTTTGTAGGGGCCATAAGCAAAATGTCCTTTAGCGTGCTAACTCATCTATTGGTGGGCTCTATGAGCTAACTTGTAAAAAATGACACTGGGCCACTACGCAGCTAGTTTTATCCACAGTGGCCCAGAAATATGTCATGTCTGAGATCACTCTGCAGTTGGCCAAGGATGCAAGTGTTGCTGCCAATCTTTGAAGGATCTATCTTGACTCCATTGAGCTATCTGATCTATGTTACTTGGAACACATCTTTGCAAAGTAATGAATACCAAATGGAAGGAAGATGGTGCTCTTCTAAATGCCATTTTATGGGGTCAAACTGTAGAATAGCTACTCTCTTGTACAAGTTGTCAAAAGAATTCTGCTTCTCTTCCAGCCTGCAAGCTTCAGCATTCAACAGTAAGACATGAGAACCCAACCCTGATTGCAGAAGAAAATTCCCAGTGTGTTTCCAATCATCCTGTATTGCAGTGCCAAGAAGGATGCTCACCCACCCAAACCACTGACATTTCTGCTGGCTTCCACTGTGTGCCAGCTGGTAAGTCCATGTAGCACCCTCTAGTTAGGATTGTCCACATAAGTTAGTCTGCATCTCTCTCTCTCCTTTCCTTTCTTTCTTCTGAAGGGAAAATTAGAGGTGTCTGCAGGGCAGCACCAAGAAGCCTGATTTATCACAGCATTCAGGACACTACAAAGAAATTTCTTGTTCTTTGTAAGGCAGGCATGCAGGAAAGAGCAGCACTTTATCTCTGTGTTGCAATCCTGACAAAAATGGTCTCCCTCAACTGCCATCTGGAGGCTTCCTTGAAATACAAGAAAAAGGTTCCAGAGAGGAGATCCTTTTCGAAACCAGACAGTGAAAGAAAGCAAGGGGGAGTCCAGATTGGCCTTTAGCTACTAGTATGAAAAGCATTTTTCCCATTGCAAAACTGTCATTCTTATAACATCTTTACTGTTTTTCCTCTCCAGGGACGACTTTGCCTACTGAACTGGACAAAACTTGCAAGAAAAATCTGAGGACTTCGTAGACACTGTGCAATCTCACGTGGCATGCTCTTGTGCTCAGTGAAGCATGAGTTTCCTGTCAATTCTCACCTGAATCCTAACTGTAATATTGTTTATGCGTGGACCAGTCTGTCATTTCTAGACAACTGCCCAGATGTTAATTTAGTATTATAAAAAGCTCCACCCACCCCAATCTATCATTCCCTTATCTAGCAAAGAAATATGAATTAAATTGCGATTTTCTAATAAACTATTGCATTCAAAATGAATAATGAAGTGTGTAGCTTGTTATTTCATTACGTATGCTGAAGCATGAAGAGAGGTGCTTGTGCTGCATGATGATTGGACGCTCATTTATTTGATAGAAACTGAACCAATAAATAGTTGCAATTATTGCAATCACTGCAAAAAATAATGAAACCTGTATCATAGATTTCATAGCAGTTAGACCATTACCTCAGTGTTGCCATTCTCCAAGGGGAAGTTACAAAAAGTACCACTATTATTATACTATTTTTTGTGTTGTCCTTATTCTGAAAAGCTAAGAGAAGTAACAGTCTCACATAAAATCACCCACTTAAAATCATTCTTTTTAAAAAAAAGAGTTAAAAAACACAAGCCTGAATCCACAAATTACATGTCTACTATGTTGTTGTGGGCTTCAAGTTGTTCTGATCTATGCTGCCATAAGGCAAATCTGTCACAGGACTTTCTTGGCAAGATTTCTTCAGAGGAGGCTTGCCTTTCTTTGCCTTCCTCTGAGTTTCAGAGTGTGTGACCTGTTTCAGGGTCATCCAGTAGATTTCCATTTCTAGTTGGGATGCAAACCCTGCCCTCTCAGAGTTCTACTCAACACTCACAACCACTACACCATGCTGGCTCTAAAATTACAAAATCTAATAATATAAAAGGATTTCCTAAATACAATAAAAGGAAAACAAATGGAGGCAATCAGAGGCAAATTAAAATTTGCATTATTGTTTGAATCTTGCACAAACTGATATGTTTTTAACTGGTCCCTGAAAGACAAAAGTGTTGGGAAAAACTGATTTCTAACCCAATGTACATTATGCCAGGTACCACTGCTGAGAAAAATGCCAACACCTCTGAGGTCCACCAGCAGAGAATTTCTAGTTTCTTAAATCCCTGGCAAGATCAGGGAGTCCTGCACCATTTATGACAATGATGAGACCTCGGGAATCAATAAGAGAGGATGGGAAAAAGACTCCATCTAACCGCATCCCCCATCCTGAAGAAGCCTCAGGAGCAACAAAGAGGTGGAAAAAGACTCCATCTAATCCCATCCCAGCCACTGAGTCCATCTCAACCCTGGCACAGACCATCTCCCTTCTTCCTGCCTCCTTCCAGAGGGGGAGAGGAGAAAACAGAGAGGACAGACAAGAAATCAATAAGGGCCAGAAGACCGATGAGGACTAAAATGAAGAGGAAGGAAAGGAAAGGGGGAGGGAGAGGAGGAAAGGTAGTGGAAATGTAGGGGGAGGGGAGAATGATATAGGAAAACAACTACTGGGCAGCAGCAGTAGACAATGAGCACTATCAAGCAGACACCAACCCTTTTTGCGGACCCTCCCACTGAGGTCTGCCTTAGCAACATACAATACAATGCAAATCACTCCTGCCTTTCCAGGTCACACAATATATATACACCAACTCCTTTCCCGGCAAGCATTCTCTGAAGATGCCAGCCACAGATGCTGTCGAAACATCAGGGAGAAACTCTCTAGAACATGGCCACATAGCCCCCAACCCCCCCAAAAAAACTATTGATGCGGCCATGAAACCTTCGACTCCACAAAAATGATGAAATTTTGCAAAGCGCTGGTTGGTACTCCATTGCCAATCCAAAAGAGAAAATGGAACTACAAGCTAAAAAGCCAAATAATCCAGGCAGGACTCAGGATAAAGGCAAAAAGTCCAAAATAAAAACAAACATTTTGGAGCTTATTAAAATGCCTGCTAACATGCTGGCACCATCTTGGCTCTTCCCACACTCTTAAACTTGCCACCCAAAGCCTCGAGAGAGAGGACCGAGAAAGCGATTGGTTCTTTATGGCACTTTAATTCTTGCCGGATTGCAGTACTCCATGGCTTGGTAACAATATCATGGGTCCTGCACTCCCATTGATGGTGGCATGCATTCTTAAATGTTTTACACTTATATCTATGAACTAGAACAAGCTGTGATTGAAAGGCTATATTCTACATACAAACATAGCTTAAGATGATGGACATGCATGATTACTGACGTCCTATATCAGCTATTACCTTTTTTGTCAATCACCGTCAAGGTTCGTCACAACAGTTACACCTCTCATCATCCCCCATTTCACAAACAATACATGTTATCCAGTTTCAACTAATACCTCCTAGTAATACTACATTAATAACCATTACCCAATCATTACACAACCCATGAAAATTCATTCAGATTCTTATATCCTGCCTCCCATGACAATCCCTCCCATAATTAGTTTCAGCGCATCAGAATAAGCAACACGAAACTTTTAAACTAACCTTAGGTGCTAACATGTTTAGCACACACCCATTCCCTTTCAGCTTTCGAAAAGTGTTTCCGCCATGTTGAAGCTTATTTTTATAACAATCTAGAATTTAATATCTGTAAACCTCAAAAAATGTTACTCCCTCACAATCATAATAAGAGGTGGAGACACCAGTTCTTGTTGCCATCAGTCTTGTTCCACAGCAGGCTGAGCAGGCTGTGAAATGAAAACACAGGGTGGCAAAGGCTTTAAGTCTTAGTGTAGGCAAGTTCTACAGTTACAGCCTTCACACTTTTTTGACCCAAAGGCCCCACAAATTTAGGGACCGAGTTTTAGTGGGCTGTTGTGTCACTAGAATTTAGTGACAAATTACTTTTTGTCCACATTTATGTCCAGTTTGGCCCACGTTTTTTGTCAGAATTTTTTTTATCTGTGTTTTTGGCCTCATCCAGAGCAGCAACTATTTGAAGCCAGGCAGTTTGGATGTTTTGCACCCAGTCTGTCAAAGACATTGGGCTTAGTCCAGTGTTTCTCAAAATGGGGGCACGGCCCCAGGGGGCGCGAGGCTCCGTAAAGGGGGGCGCGAGGTTTCTGCTGGTTCAGGCTGCCTGGCCAATGGCTGGACAGCCTGCTCCTGCTGCAGGAGCCTGCCCCAGCTCAGTCTTCCCCATTGGCCAGCCAGCCTGAAGAGGAGGAGCTTCCTCTCTTTCGAGCCTCGCGTCTCGGGCCCAAGGCTGGAGCCTGGGAGAGGGCTTTGCAAATTGCAGGCAAGCTGCTTCCTCTTTTCCCCCCTGTTTCTCTTCCTCTTTCCCATCTCATCCTCTTATCTTGTCCTCCCATCTTTCTTCCCCCTCCTCTTCCTCCTATTTTTTTCCTCTTTCTCTTCCTCTTTCCCTCCTCCTATCCGCTTCTTTCTTCCCGTTCCTCCTCCTCTTCTTTTTATCTTTTTCCTATTCTTGTCTCTTTCTTCTCCTTTTCTTCTTTCTCCTTTCCCTTCTTTTTTCTCCCTCCTCCCCCTCCTCCTCAGGGTACAGTTTGGGTCTCCCTTATCTGGAATTCCAAAATTTGAAAATTTCTAACATCACAAAATCATCCACACGGTGGCTGAGATAGTGACACTTTGCTTTCTGAGGTTCAGCGTACACAAACTTTGTTTCATGCACAACATTGTTAAAAATTTATGATTAATTACCTTCAGGCTATGTGTATAAGTGTACATTGTCGTTTTGCTGTTGTTGTGTGTCTTCAAGCTGTTTCCACTTATGGTGACCCTAACACAAACTACCACAGGTTTTCCTGACAAATTTCTTCAGGGGAGGTTGCAATTGCCCTCCTCTGAGGCTGAGAGGTGTGACTTGCACAAGGGCACACAGTGGGGCTTTCCACGGCCAACCCTGGGTTCCAAACCATGGTCTCCAAAGGCATAGTCCAGCGCTCAAACCAATCCACCATACTGGCTCATGGAACATAATGATTTCATGTTTAGACATGGATTCCATCTGCCCGATAGTTGTCATTATTATTATTTGTATTTATTTATTTTACCCCCACCATCCCCCTGATATAGGGACTCAAGGCGGCTAAAGTATTAAGATATCCAAACACTTGTGGGGGGGGGATCCAACAACCAAAACACTTCTTGGTCCCAAGCCTATCAGTAAGGGAGACCCACCTGTTGATGATGACTCTAAAGCAATGATCCCCAAAAACTTAATCCTCCTGATATTTTGGACTTCAACTCCCAGACGCCTCAACTTACTTGGCCAGAAGTCAGGAAGTTGGGAGCTGAAGTTCAAAACATCTGGAGGAGCAAAGTTGGGATCACTGCCCTAGAGTTTCGCTGCATCCCAACCCTCCTATTACTCAAGTGTGACAGCGTGCTCCCAGTCTTGAGCGGTCAGGTTTTCGGTGACATTGTTTAATGGCCAAACTCATGCTTCAGCTGCTGCTCTATGGCAATGTGGACCAGGTGCATCTGCTGCACATCCCCAGTGGCATTGCTGATCAAGACCTGCAGGTCCTGGATACGGGTTGTGGGGTATGCCAGGTCATAGGACAGGTCATGCTGCCCACCTCGCCTCCCACTTCGGTCAACTGGTCACTCAGGCGCTCCACATGGGAGGCGGCAGCTGTTCCCTCCACCGAGAGTCTGTATATCCTGCAAGCACCAGATGTGGTTCCAGGAACTCCCCTTTTCAGGAATGCTGCATCGCCTTCGTTGAAGATCTCTGAAGGTTTCGTTCAACCAGTTCACGGTCCCAGTCAGCGCTTTGAGATCCTCTGGGGAACTCTGAGGTCGGGATACTAGTAAGGAGAGAAGACATCTCAAACTGGGAGAAAATGGAAAACCCATTCTGCCACACCAGTGCACGAGAAAAATGAGGCCAAACTGAATAGAAAAGTGTGTGTGCATTCCCACCTTACCCAGCATGGTATGATGGTCTGAGTGTTGGACGAGGACTGAGGAGACAAGTTTCGAATAACCATGGGATGACCTTGGAGAGTCACACTCTCTCAACCTCAGAGGACAGCCTCCCACAGAATCAAGCACCCCCAACAGATGGCCATCCAACCTCTGTTTAAAACCTCCAAGAAGGAGACTCCACCACTCTCCGGAGGACCAGTGTCTTCCACTGTGGAGCAGTTCTCACTGTCAGGAAGTTCCTCCCAATGTTTAGGTGGAATCTCTTTTCCTGAGCTTGCATCCTTGCTCCGTGTCCTATTCTCTGGGACAGCAGAAAAAAACTTGCTCCAACCCTACCATGGCACCCTTTCAAATATTGAACAGGGCTATCACACCACTTCTAACCTGCTCTTCTCGAGGCTAAACATCTCAGCTCCCAAAGTCTCTTCCACACGAGCTTGGTGGTTCACCTTTTTGGTTGCCCTCCTCTGCACATGCTCCAGCTTGTCCATATCCTTTTTGAATTATGGTGCTCAGAACTGGACAAATATTCCAAGTGAGGTATATCCTGGTGTTTGGTTCCATGACCCTCCGGATAACAAAATCTATGGATGCTCAGTCCCATTAAATATAACGGAAAAGGAAAAATGGCAACTCTATTACAGATGGAAAATCAAGGTTTGCTATTGGGAATTCTTACTTTTTGATATTTTCAAGCCATGGATGCTTGAATCCATGGATCAAATCAATCTGTGGATACAAGGGGCCAACTGTATTGCTATGAATGATGGATATGAATTGATTTATTAATTGATATTATTGATTTAATAGTATTGAAGGACCTGGACAACTAGCCCTATGTGAAACTATGCTTGAGAAATATGATTCTAAGCTGCTCCACAATACTGCATGCCCGTGTTTTACGTAGGCGTGCCATATGCAGCTTTCAGCATATGCTAAAAGCCGCGCTGGAAGATCCCATTGCAAGCCCCAGAAGAACTAAAGGAATGGTCCCCACGTTAGGGGAGGCACACACACAAGCATATTGTCTAGTCAAGGGAAGACATAGTTCATCTATTCTGCTCTGTTCAGGCCCACCTGGAATATTGTGTCCAGTTCTGGGTACCACAATTCAAATTGGATGTGAGAAATTTGAGCATGTCCAAAGGGGGCAACCAAAATGGTGAGGGCCTGGAGAAACCATGTCCTATGAGGAACGACTTAGGGAGCTATGGATGTTTAGGATGGAGAGAGAAAGTTAAGAGCATATGATAGTCCTGTTTAAATATTTGAAGGAAGTCATATTGACGATGGAGCAAGCTTGTTTTCTGCTGCTCCGGAGAATAGGACCCAGAGCAATGGATGCAACTAAAGGAAAAGAGTTCCAGCTCACCTTAGGAGGAACCTAACACTCCTTGGAGAGTGATGCAGTCTCCTCTTTGGAGGTCTTTAACAGAGGCTGGCTAGCCATCTGTCGGGATGCTTTGATTGTGAGTTCTGCATGGCAGGGCTTGGACTGGATTGCACTGTGGCTCTTTCCAGTTCTATATTCTATTACTTTTCTTGATCTAGACACTATACTGCTATTGATTCCTGTTAGAATCGCATTGGCCTTTTTGGCTGCTGCATCACCCTCTTGGCTCACGTTGAACTTGTGGTCTACTAGGACTCTAGTAGGTCTGTCTGTGTGTGTTCTGTGCATGTATATTTCTGTGTGCCAGTATGTCACCAGCATAACAATAGTAACTCCCCAGCAAAACATCTCACCACACTGAAAAGGAACCCTTTTCTTCCACCCACTCATTGCTCTCAGAAACTACTTTTTTGCACTATTGCGAAGCATACAATGAAGGCAGAAGGAAGGAGCCGCTCAGGAGTGAGGCTTGTTTTGTCATGCTCCATGCGCTTATCTGGTCACTCATTTGTCCATTTGTTCAAATGGGTGGGATTTGAGTGCCTTTTCACTTTTGCTCAGTTGGGTTGAAAAAACACCGAGATTTTATTCCAAAGTGTGTGTGTGTTGTGTGTGGTTTCTGTGAAGCCAGTATATGTCCACTAACAGAGCCATGGCCACTTTCCCCATGAAAATCTCCCTCTGGCAGCAATGGACTTTCCCTCCATTGGCCCAAGGTTTCCAGGGACTACTTTTCTGCACCATTGTGATGCGTACGATGAAGGTGGAAGTTCCAGGCGCCTCTGGCCAAACTGCCAGCCTCCATGGACTTTTCTGGTCAGAAGTGGAGGGAGCGTCAGGCTGAGCAGTTAGAGCAATGAGGGCCAAAGGAGCTTAAGAGCACCAAAGAGGAAAATAGAAACAGCTGTAGAATGCTTCTGAAAGCTGGAGCTAAGTTTTCCTTAAGTTAACGTGAGGGGATTCTGTACTGATTAGTTCATAACTCTGAATATTGGCTGTTACACATTGGCTGTACTAAGGGTTAGGAGGCCAATGAACAGAAAGAAAAAAAAAACAAGGGGGAATTTGGACTAAATTCAGTGCCTTATCCTAAGCAGAGTGATTCAATGGGATTTGGACAGGTGCTTTGGTTTCCCAAGCGTCTGTTGATTTCTGCTGGGTAGTATTATTTATCACAGTTGTATTAAAGAAATCATTTAAGGCTTTAATTGCAGAGAAGGAAGGAGGAAGGTTAATGGTACGGGACAATACTTGGTGTTTTAAGTCCCCAAGCGGGAAATTGATTTTGCTGAGGGTTAGATTACTATCTACAGTTAGATTAACAAGTGGCTTAAGGCTTTAATTTTGTGGAAAAAGAAGGAAGGAAGGAAGGAGAAGGAAGGAAGAAGGAAGGCAGGAGAAGGGGTAAATGGATGGGAGACAATACTTTGATTTATGCTACTGGACAGAATCGTTCTACTTCCATGCAAATAAGTGGACCAGCGTTTTCCATTAACAATCCAAGACCCTCGTGGGCGAAGGCAACTGGACAGTGAGTGACCCTCCGACACATAGCCGCGTTTGGGCTTTGAATACTTTGGGGACCTTGTTCTAACTAGTGCCTTCCTTTGCAGAGATTTCAAAGCAATAATTGGTGGGAAAGTTGTGACTTGAAATGCTGTGTTTTTGGTATAAATGCTCTTTGGAAATGGTGGGCGGGGGGCACTAATGTCCTTAGTCTCTGGTTCACCATGCCTCTTGGGATCAGATACGAACAAGAAAGCAAACTTTTAAGAGAAATAGCCAGCAAGTCTCCTTTGCTTCGATCTTTCTTGACTTTGCATTTGATTCCTGTGTGGCTTTCTTTACTACATTGCTTTTGTACTGTGTTTGTTTTTGTGCGAGGGTCGGGGGGGGGGGGGTCTCTGCTTTCCTGGTTTAGGAAGAGTTGACCCTCAAAACAAAGCTTCTCTCTATGATCAATCAGAGAAGGTTTTTGGGGTTAGTGGGAGGGACTGGGGAGCACTGGGGTCTAGAGGCTGCTTTCCCAGATCCGTGGAAGAACAGTGGCCCCATACAGTCAGGCCAAAAGAAAGCTGCTTCTGGTCACTTTGCAGGTATGCTGTTTAAATGACACAGTGTCCTAAGGGGCCGGAAGCCACGCCAAGCCACGTTTCGATCTTATGGACTGGAGCATGACTTTGGCGCAGCTTCTGGACTCTTAGAACGCTTGCATCATTTCAACAGCATACCTCCAAAGTGACTCGAAGCAGCTTCTTTTGAATAGAATCGAAAGGAATGCTTTTGTCTGTTGTGTGTATTTGTGTATGGGGGGGGGGGGGGTTCTCTCCCTTTCCGGCATTTAGCAGCTCCTATGAAGAATCCACACCACCGTTTTCAGAAACTCCAGGCTGCCTGATCAGGTAAGCCCTCTTTTCTGTTTTTCAATAGCAATAAATACCAACACAGTCTTTTAAGGAGAGATCCCTCACAGGAGAAGCTCCATGATATATTTTTAAAGCACTAAGGATTCTAGGAAGCAGGTCTCTGCATGTCTACAACAGTTTCAGGTTGCAAAAAATGAATATGCGAAACAATTGAGTTTTACTGAGAAAATGTTCTCCTTCTGTCAGGTTTTCCAGAGAAAACGCACAAAAACCCATGAGATTTTTCCCCTGTGAAAACGTGGTTTGTGTGTATTTCTGCGAAGCCAGTATCCACCAATTTGGGCTTAAATTCAATGGCTCGTCCTTCTCGGATGAATCAATGGACCTGTATCAGTGCTTTGGTTTACTAAGGATCTGTTGATTTCTGCTCTAGTTAGTATTATCTACTACAGTTAGGATTAACAAATGTTTAAGGCTTTAATTAACGGAGGAAGGAAGGAGGAAGGGAGGAAGGAAGGAAGGAAGGAAGAAGGAAAAAGGTAAATGGCCGACAGATGATACTTTGTTATTTTCAAAAGAAATTTGATTTCAGCTGTGGTTTGTTTTACCAGTGTCTGTTTCTTTCTGCTTTAGTTAATATATCTACTACGTTAGGATGAGCAAGAGGCTTAAGGCTTTAATTACAAAAGAAGAAACAAAAGAAAGGAAGGAAGGAAGGTAAACGTATGACGGACAATAATTTGCTTGATATTTATATTTCTGCTGTTACGAAAGAGGGGAAGGCCCCTTATCTAGTAGAGCTTGGTGCTTGCCCTTATGTTAGGGAGAAGGTTATATTTGAGGAAGGCTTACGTCGCCCTTACAACCTCTGGCAGAAGAGCATTATGTTAGTTCCTGGTCCAAGTGTGTCACAAAGAAAGCTACATCTCTTGGCCGCTCCTTCTCTCTTCTTTCCCATGGGCTCAAATCTTGCTCCTAGTTCCATCATATTAAGGCGAACGGAGATACTAGCTTTGGCGAACTGCGCTTGCTTCTTTTATGTTCTGTATTCCCTCTTGTATTTATTTTATTTGATTTCCTTTCTTACCGCCCTTCTCACCGGAGGGACAAAAGTGGGCTCACAGCTAAACATTGAAATTGTTATAAAAAATTCAATCAAATACAAGTCTATGTAAATATACACAAAATATGCAGAACTTAAAAACAGACTAAAAAACCCACCTGCCCCTCCTTTGATGAGGGCGCGCTGGCGCACAAGTTTAAGCTGTGCAAATGCACTCCTGCCCATGCTAAGACCTGGGCATCCAGACTCAGAGAGGAGTCCAGGCAGATGTGCATCTGAATGAATGGGCTCAGATGGCACATAAGTTACGATGTGCAAACGCACTCCTGCAACTGCTGAGAGAACTCTGCCACAGCAAACTACCACAACCCAGGCTTTCTTGTGACCTTAATCCTGCAGTGTTGCAACTCCCCAAGAGTGAAAGTCCTGTGTTTCCTTGGCGCACCAGAGTGTGGGTATCCTTTGTTGGCCTTGCAGGGTCTCTCTGCGGAGCACTGTTGCCTCTTTGCGACGGATGCCAATTCCTGTGCCAAGCTCTGGGTTGTCCCTCTTGTTTTCATGGGCGAAGACAACTGGGCAGTGAGATGACCCTCCGAGAATTTGAAGCGATTGGGCTTTGATGCATTTGGAACTTTGTTCTAGTGGCTTCCTTTCCAGAGATTTCATAGCAATAGTTGTGTGGGAAATGTATGACTTGAAATGCTGTGTTTTTTGGCAAAATGCTCTTTGGCAATAGTGTGTGGGGGGGGGGGGGGGGGGCGGCGGCGCTGAAACTTTGTTTCGTAGGTTGCCATATTATCCACTAAAACCCGGGGCAAAATGTGGAACAAAATCTAGACCAAACTGTGGACAACTGCAGGACAAGCTGAGCCCAAAAGTAAGACATTAAGAAAATGGAGGACCTGAAATGTCTACATTTTCAGATGAGTTTTGTCCTGCAGTTGTTCTCAGTTTGGTCTAGAATTTGTCTACATTTTCTCAAGGTTTTAGTGGACAATTATGGCAACCCTAGAACTTCTTCCACATGCCTCTTGGGATCCCATATGTACAAGAAAGCAAACTTTCAAGGAAAATAACCAGCATTTGATCACTCTTTGCCCTTCTTTGTGCATTGCTTTGTATTGTATTTTTGTGGTTGGTGGCGGGTTTCTCCTTTCCTTGGTTTTCAACAGCTGCAACCAAGAAACACAAAGACCTCAAAGAAGAAAGCATCTCTCCAAGATCAATGAATGGAAGTCATTCCCATAAGAACCATTGAGAACCCCTTTCCACTCACTTCCTTTGGGGTTACTTGGAGAGCTGGGGAGCACCGAGATCTTAAGTTTGCTTTTCACAGATCCGGAAAGGGGGCACTTTCTCCAGGTAAAAGTTCACACTGTATGGATCAAGGACAGTTGAGTGTCTATTCTCTTTTCCACATCATGATAGAATGAGAATGCATCTCTGTGGGTGTTTGTATGCGGGGGTTTCTCTCCTTTTCAGGGGTTCTAGCATGTCCTATGAAGAATCCACACAACCATTTCCCCGAAATCATTCACACCCGTTGGCATTGTAGTTGGAGATCTGGTAGGTTTAGACACTGTTGTTTGATTTGTTGGACACTAGTTTGTATTTGTTGACACTGTAGTTGGTATTTGTTGAGACACTGTTGTTGGCACTTTGTTGAGGCTTGCTCTTGAAATACAAAGTGTTGTTAGAACAGATCCCTAACAAATCCAATCTCAAGATGCATTTTAAGGCAGTCCTTCTCATTCTGTCAGTTTTCTTTTCCCTGAGAGAACACTCCTCTCTGTGTTCTCTTCAGGTTTTGCTTTTCCCCTGTTGCATTGCCAGAAAAAAAGCAAAAGGCGCTGGTGGTTGGCACTCCTGGTTTCCAGGAATGGGGTTCAAGTCCCTGCGGAGCCACGCTTTCCTCCCAATGCAGCTCTCCTCTCCTCTTTCTGCCTTTTCCTATTTCACATATACCCAGATTCCCTGGGCTTGGGGCACAGGACCTTTGAGTCGTGGGAGAAGGCAAATAAAAGCACACTGGTTTTATTTTATCTGAAATAACAGCGTCTAGGAATTTCTAGGTCCTCCAGCAAACTCTTGGTTCACCACCTGCTGGAGATTACCATGTATCATACCGTAGGACATACAAATGCCTAGAGAAGTCTTTCTCTAGGAATCTCTAGGTCCTCTCATGCAATACCTTGTGCTGCCCACTACATTCCTTCCTTCCTTCCTTCCTTCCTTCCTTCCTTCCTTCTCCTTTATCTCAGTTTCTTTTCTGCACTGCACTGAGGAAATAAAACCACTTTAACTGCCCATGGCTCCATCCTACACACTTCGGGATTTGTATTTTGTGGGCAGCAGCATTCCTTGGCAAAGAGGGCCAAAGACTATGTAAAACTGCAAATTCCATTGGATTCCATAGGATGTGGTGTCAATAGCATTATTAGGTGCAACATCTGCTGGAGATAACCATAGTATCGTGCTGTAGGACATACAAATGCCTAGAGAAGTGTTCTCTCTACAAATCTCTAGGTGTTTCAGCACTATCTGTTCAAAATTGCCCATGAGTCACACTGGAGGACCTAGAGATCCCTAGAGAGAACGTATTAATGAAATCCTCAAAAGTCAAACCTGGAAACATGGAGGGCTAAATGTACTTCCCTTTGAATGAATACATAGTCTTAAGTTTGCTTTTCACAGATCAGGAGGGGGGCAGTGTCTCAGATGCAAGACGTTCACACCTAAATGGAGCAAGGAATGGTGAGGTGTCTATTCTCTCTTTCCACATCATGAATAGAACGAGAATGCATCTCTGCAGTGTTTGTATGCGGGGTTTCTCTCCTTTCAGGGGTTCTAGTAGTTGCTATGAAGAATCCACACAACTGTTCGTCAGAAATCCCACACCCATTCGCATTGCGGTTGGATGATCTGGTAGGTTTAGACACTGTAGTTTGGTATTTGTTGAGACTGTTGTTGTATTTTTCAGACTTGCTCTGAAAATATAAAGTGTGTTAGGAACAGATCCCATAAAATCCAATCCAAGGATGCACTAAAGGCAGTCCTTCTAATTCTGTCAGGTTTTCTTTTTTCCTGAGACAACACTCCTGTGTCCTCTCAAGGTTGCTTTTTCCCTTGTTGCATTGCCAGAAAAAAAGCAAAAGTGCTGGTGGTTGGCACTCCAGGTTTCCAGGAATGGGGTTCAGTCCCTGCGGAGCCCACGCTTTCCTCCCAATGCAGCTCTCCTCTCCTCTTTCTGCCTTTTCCTATTTCACATACACCCAGGGTTAGGGCACAGACCCTTGAGCTAGTGGGAAAACTGCAAATAAGCACAAGTTGGTTTTATTTTTATCTGAAAAGACAGCTCTCCGGGAATTTCTAAGTCGTCCAGCACAACTCTTATGTTCAACATCTGCTGGAGATTACGTATCGTGCTGTAGGACATACAAATGCCTAGAGAAGTATTCTCTCTAAGAATCTCTAGGTCCTCTCATGCACTATCTGTTCAAAATTGCCCATAGAATCACACTGGAGGACCTAGAAATCCCTAGAGAGAACGTATTAATGAAATCCTAAAAAGTCATACCTGAAACATGGAAGGCTAAATGTACTTCCATTTGAATGGATACATAGTCTTTGTGCACTAAGATCTTAATGACAGCAGTGTGTGTGTGTGTGTGTGTGATATAATTTCAGGGGAAAGTAGCCCAGCTACTATTGTAGGCTTTGTCATGAGTTTTTCAGATTCAGCACTGGTAGCAAGTCTTGCTTTATTCATAGAATCATAGATTTGGAAGAGACTGCAAGGGCCATCCAGTCCAACCCCCTTCTGCCATGCAGGAACTCACAATCAAAGCTGCCCTGATAGATGGCCAACCAGCCTCTGTTTAAAGATCTCCAAGGAGGAAGACTCAAAGCCAGCATCTTCCTCTCTTGAACAGCTCTTACTGTCAGAATGTTCCTCCTAATGTTCAGGTGGAATCTGTTTTCCTGTACCTTGCATCTATTGTCTATTCTATTCTCCTATTCTCAGAGATCCTATTCTCTGGAGCAACAGAAAACAAGCTTGCTCCATCCTCAATGTGACATCCCTTCGCATATTTAAACAGGCTATCATATCACCTCTTAGTCTTCATTTCTCCAGGATAAATATACTCAGCTTCCTCTGTCTCTTTTCATATGGCTTCATGGTTTCCAGACCCTTCACCATGTTAGTCGCCCTCCTTTGGACATGTTCATTTCTCAACATCCTTTTTTAATTGTGGTGGCCAGAATTGGGCACAGTATTCCAGGTGGGGCCTGACCAAGGTAGAATAGAGTGGCACAATGCTGAGAAGATGGAGCTTGTCCAGAGGAGGACAATCAAAATTATGAAGGGTCTGGAAATTCCCAAGCCCTATAAGGGATGGCATGAGGTCCACATTTAAATATTTGAAGGGATGTCATGTTGAGGATAGAGCAAGCTTGTTTTCTGCTGCTCCAGAGAAAGGACACAGAGCAGTGGATTCAAACTACAGGAAAAGAGATTCCACCTCAACATTAGGAAGACCTGTTTGACAGTAGAAGATGCTGTTGCCTCAGAGGGTGGTGGAGTTTCCTTCTTTGGAGGTTTTTAAATAGAAGCTGGATGGCCATCTGTCCCAGGGAGGGCTTGGACTGTATATTCCAGCATGACCAAAGAGGATTGGACTGCATAGCCTTTGGAGTCTTTTCCAAGTCTATAATTCTATTATTCTACTTACAGATTCTGGAATAAAGTTCTTGCTGCTTAAAATACTGAAGGCTAGTTTACTGAAATGTATGGGTTAAGGGCAGCTTAATAAATACCTCCTCTCTTTTGGGGTTACCATCCAAACAGGAGGTCATTATGGATGGGATAGCAGGACATGACCTGCCAAATACAAATGCTCCAGACACAGGAGCTAGTAAATTACCTGTATATACTCGAATATAAGTCAACTTCATGTATAAGTTGAGGGCAAGTTTTGGGGCCAAAATTAGATAAGTTGAGGGTAAAATTTAGGGGCATGTAGCAAAGGATCTCAAGGATGAAGCAAAGCAAAACCCCCACTTCGTTTAACATTTACATGAAACTGCTGGGAAAGATCATGCGGAGACGCGGGGCTTGGTGTTATCAGTACGCTGATGACACCCAAATATGCTTCTCTGTGTCTCCGATTGATGTAGTGACTAAGGATGGCGTCTCTCCTCTGAATGCCTGTCTGGAGTCAGTAATGGGCTGGATGAGGGAAAACAAACTCAGGCCTGTTACAGACAGCCAAAATAAAGCTGCTTCGAGTCACAGTGGAGGTGTGATGTTTCAATGATGCATGCGTCCTAAGAGTCCAGAAGTCGCACCAAAGCCATGCTCCAGTCCTTAGGGCTGGAGTGTGGCTTTGGTGCGACTTCTGGACTCTTAGGTCGCATGCATCATTGAAACACCATACCTCCACTGTGACTTGAAGCAGCTTTATTTTGGCTGTCTGTAACAGGCCTCAGTCTGAATCCAGAGAAAACTGAAGTACTTGTGATAGTTTCCCCAGGCCCAGGGAAGGAAATTTACCCACCTGTCCTGAATGGGGTCACACTTCCCCTAAAGGATGAAGTTCGCAGCTTAGGAGTACTTCTGGACTCGTCCCTGCAGTTGACATCTCAGGTAGATGCGACGGTCAGAAGTGCTTGCTATCAACTTTGGTTGATACGCCAACTGCGACCCTACCTGGGCCAAAGGGACCTTGAAACAGTGGTACATACTCTGGTAACCTCTCGTTTGGATTTCTGTAATGCACTCTACATGGGGCTACCCTTGTACCAAGTCCGGAAACTCCAATTAGTACAAAATATGGCAGCCAGACTGGTCACCGGTGTATCTAGATTTGACCATATAAAACCTACGCTTAAAGCCCTCCACTGGCTGCCTATTCGTTTCCGGGCACAATACAAGGTGTTGGTTATTACCTATAAAGCCCTACATGGCTTGAAGATTTCAAGACTATATAAGCTATTGTTAAAACAAAATCTAGAACAAGAAGTGGTAAAGAAGTGCATGATAGACTGGGCAAAGGACATGGGCCAAAATATCCCACTAAGGCAATGGGGGAAAAACTGGGGGGGAAAGAAGGAAATATACACCATGCTACAACTTGAGAGAGAATATGATCAAGTTGCAATACCGATGGCATCTAACACTGCATACATTAGCTAAAGATTAAAGACAATTTAAGATCCCATATTTCACTATGAGAGGCAAGATAGGGAAGGAAAAAGGATGCAAAGGATGAAATCATGATGTGTAAAGGGCTGGAGAGATAAACAAGGAAGTGCTGAGTGTAATATAATGCAAATATATGGAACTTAAATTTATCTTTTGTGTTGTTTTATTTGTGTGAAATAATAAAAAATAATTGGGGGGAAAAGCCCTACATGGCTTGGGTCCGAGTTACTTGAGGGACCGCATCTCCCCCTATGAGCCGTCCCGCACACTCAGAGCATCTGGTAAGAACTTATTGGAAATACCATCTTCCAAATATGTTTCCTCATCCCAGGCCTTATTGATAGCGGCCCAGCAGATCTGGAATAGTCTTCCTGTGGAGCTCCGTCTCACGACCCCTTGGAAACATTTAAAAAGAGACTCAAAACTGTTCTATTCTGCCAAGCTTCCCCCCCCCCCCCAAGGGGAGAAGATTGATATGCTTATTGACAACGATATTCTGGCTTGCCCCTGGATATGGATGTTTGATGGATTGCTGTATTGATTGATGGAATATTGATGTAACTATTTTTATGCTTTTGTAAGAGAGTTATACTGTATGTATTGGTTTTAATTAGTCTGTAACCCCGCTTCGATCCATTGGGAGAGGCGGGGAAACATAAATAAATTTTATTATTATTATTATTATTATTAAAACAATGTCAAAGAACTTTCAAAATTCCAGCAGACATAACTGTTTTTGCTTACTCTTAAGGCTGGCTGGATGAGAGAGTAGAGGGGGTCAGTGCTTCCAGGACAGATTATACTCTTGCTTTTCACCAGGGAATGGTTCCTTCTTATAAATCATTGACCCATGGTTAAGTCAACTCAGGTTTTTTGGATCAATTTTTTGATCCATTTTTTCTAGACTTATACATGAGTATCTACATTATTATTATTATAGTTTATTTCTAAAGCGCTGTAAATGTATACAGTGCTGTACATACAAATGATCAAATCAATAAAAATAAAACCTGCCAATGGCGGACAATCTAAAAAATAATAGGTAATAATATAAAATAGAATAGAATTGGTTAAAATAAGCAAACAACAGTTAAAAACATCAACATCAACTATCCAATTAAATATCAGATAGATAATCACACAGTGCCTGGGAATGCTTCCCTGAACAGGGTGGTCTTCAGCTCAGATTTAAACGTGGTCAAAGAAGTGGTGAGCCGTGTTCATGGCAGAAGAAAGTTCCAGGAGTGAGGGGCAGCAAGTGAGAAGGGACGAATCTGGGACGGGGAAGTGAAGATCCTAGGCTGGGACAGCAGACCTTGAATATTATAACGGAGGGTACGGGTGAGAGTGTAAAGAGAAAGAAGTTCAGCTAAATAAAGGGGGGGGGGGGGCTAGCCCATCTAGGACTTTAAAGGTCAACAGCCTTGTGGAGAGGCGAGAAAGAAATAAAAATTGTTGTTGTTGTTTTATTTGATGGCTTGGAACTCTGAAATGTTCAGCCACTGGTTTCTTTGTGCTGACATGTTTCATATCCAGTTTGCATTTCTTCATCCTCTTGCACAGAGATTGACCCATCTGGAAATGGCTAGACTTCCCCAACTAGTTGCCTTCCAGGCATGCAAGATCACAACTTCTTACTATCTGCCTCATGCTGCTTGGGATTGATGGGACCTGCAGTCCAATATATCTGTGGGCCAGTGGGTTGGCAAAGACTGGCATATATTATACTGGAGAATGTGCCTTTGTATGAACTTTGATATTGCCACAAATGAAACATCAAGGTATGAAAATTACATTAACACAAAATGAAGTTTGGAACAGTGCAATAGTGTTCATAGTTTAATATAGTGCAATCAGTTACTGCCCACAAACATTGTGGGCAGGCAAAAAAAAAAAAAGTCCAGCGACATACATTTTTAATTGTATATAAATACAGCACCGTATTTGCAATGGTATTAAAGTGCAATAAATACATGTCTATTTGGTGACATGATTACCCCTTTCATAAATTTAACAATACAAACAGAAAAACCAAATGTATACATATGGTTGTGGCTAGTATAGCTAGTTAGGCAGTTGTAGTATAGTAGCTGTTTGACAGCTAGTAGAAACTATATGATTGCCATAAAAAGTTTTAATACAGCTTGTTCTGCATTGGAGGATAAAGTTAAATCAACACATCATTTTGAAATCATTATATGCAGTCATAGTAGAAGGCACTGTTGTATGGTGCAGCAAAAGTAATAACAATAAATCAACACAAATGAAGTGTGGAATAGTGCAATAGTTTTTACATTTTTACACAGTGTGTTATTACCTACATATTGGTCAGAAGACAAAGGCGACCAAATCACCCCCTAAAAAAACCTTAATGCCTCCTTAAGTACTGAGTGTCCACTATTATATTGATAGTGGACAGAAGGGAGGGAGGGTGCCCCCAAAACAAATTCTGAACACTATCACTATTACCTCCATAGTGGGCAGAAGGGGTAAAAAAAGGGATGCAGGATTAGACCCTGGGTTGACAGAGGGTCAATGCTGCCTGCCAGGATTCCATGCGTTCCACACGTTCTCTCAGGTCTTCCCCTGTAGAAAATATAGAATGATGAAAGAATAATTAATTAAAGTAAAGAGAGTATCTACTAATCCTGGTCACATAATGAACTGTATGGCTTGTCGAGAGGGTCCCCTCTGGGACTTCAGCTCCTCAATGGCCTTCTCCACTGCAGTCATCCTTGCTTCCAAGTCAGCATCTGTGTATAGGAAAAAATTAAATTTATTGTCAGGACAATATGAGATACAAGTTTTGTTTGTGTCTGATTTATAAATTCTTGGAGTAATGCACCAGGGTAAGCATTGCATGCCTGTCCTGTTACTTATGGGATTGTGGAGAGACCATGTTACCCAGAGCGCTCTCAGCTCTAGTTAGCCGCTCTTTCAGGTCTGTAAAGTAAAATAATGTTGTTTTATTAGTTTATCACAGACTACATTTTAAAAACTCATGTAAATCAAACTTCGTAGGCATCATTGCAGACAGTCAATTCAGGTCTTTTTTGAGGTAATTAGAAAGGCACCAAAAAAGAAGTTAGAGCAGCGGCGGGATGTGTAGCATGCACAATATTACTGTTTTTGTTTCACATTAATGCTGTGAACCCAAAAGTGTGATTCCTTCAGGAATAGTAAGGATAGGCATGATGGTGAAGGTCACAAACCCCCTCCATAATCAATTTCAAAACAATGTTTCAGAGTATTTTGCCAATGAGAAATACAGGTATTGTCAGGGCTTTTAAAAAGACAAAGCATTTAGAAAACATTCACAATAAAACATATTAAAAATAATAATACAATCTCACACACACACACACACATATATAAAATGTGTGTATGTGTATGTATATATATATGAGTATCACATATATTTAGGACTTACTTAAATTGTAAAGGGCTTTCTTAAATTGTAAGGGAACAAATATATTTACATATATGGGATGTCAATGTAAGTCCATAGACATTGGGAGAAGAGATAAACACGGTAAAATAATAATAATAATAATAATAATAATAACAACAATAATAATAATTATTCAGATTTTGCTCTGGCTTTATGCCTGGAAAATACCAGATGTGATGTGATGTGAAAATGCATTATGTCTAAATGCATTACAAACTATGCATCAACACATGGGGGGGGGGGGGGAATAAACACGTTAAAATAATAGTAATAAAAACAATAATAATTCAGATTTTGCACAGCAATTATTGACAGCAGTTGTTACTGTGTGCCTTCAAGTTGCTTCCAACTTTATGGTGACCCAAAGGCAAACCTATCATGGGGTTTTCTTGGCAAGTTTCTTCAAAGAAGGGTTGCCGCTGCCATCCTCTGAGGCTGAGAGAGTGTGACTTACTGAAGGTCACCCAGTGGGTTTACATGGCCAATCCAGGATTCAAACCCCGGTCTCCAAAGTCCTAGTCGAACACACAAAGCACTACAGTTTCTTCCTTTGGCTCTGCGGCTACTATTTTTAGGAATTAGAATAGCCAGCTCTGATCAATTATGGGAGTGATTTTTGGCTGTTTGGGGTGGCACAGAGAAACAGCATTTTAAGACAAAACTGCACCCTCTACAGATGTCTTTTTTCCATCTGAAAAAAATTCTAATCAAAATTTGGCGGGGAAAGACCCATCAGCAACATGTGTCCCTTGTAAAATTATCATGGGGTTTTCTTGTCAAGTTTCTTCAGAGGGGGCTTGTCATTGCCATCTTGAAGCTGAGAGAGTGTGACTTGTTCAAGGTCAGCCAATGGGCTTTCAAGGCTAAGTGGGGATTCAAACTGTCTTCAGAGTCACAGTCCAAAGTTCAAACTACTACACCATGCTGGCTCTCACTTGACAGTAGTTAACAACAAAAATCTAGAATGCATGCTTCCCTCTGACAAACTCCCATTGGATACCCACCAGCATGGGTCCAGTCCCACCAGATTTACTTTCTGAGTAAATCAAGCCTCTTTCTCTGAGTTTGGAAAAAGAATCCTTTCTGGGCAACCTCCAGTGGCTGCGCTGGCTGGGGATTCTGGGACTTGTAGTCTAAGGATGCAACTAGGCTGTATAAATACAGTGGTACCCCGGGTTACGAAATTAATTCGTTCCGCCGCCGCTTTCGTAACCCGAAAAGCATTCGCAAGCCGAAATGCCATAGGCGCTAATGGGGAAAAGCCGCGATTTCGTGCGAAAAAGCGCCGAAAAGCACCAAAAATTTTTTCGTAAACCCGAAATACCCTTCGTAACCCGGAACAGTTTTTTTTAATGGATTTTTTTCGTAACCCGGAAATTTCGTAAGGCGGCGCATTCGTATCCCGGGGTACCACTGTAATGCTGTTTGACACCACTTTATGTGCTGGTGCTGTTGTTGGGTGCCTTCAAATTGTTCCTGACTTATGGCCACCGTAAGGCAAACCAGAAGTCAGCATGGCATAGTGGTTTGGGTGTTGGATTGTGACTCTGGAGACCAGGGTTCGATTCCTAGGTTGGTTGTGAAACCCACTGGGTGATCTTGGGCAAGAAGTCACACTCTCTCAGCCTCCTCAGGGGAAGACAATACCAAACCTCCTCTGAACAAATCTTGCCAAGAAAAACACCTGATTGTTTTTAAATTGTTTTTATCCTGTGAGCCACTATGGGTCCTTTTTTGGAAGAAAGGTGCACTAAAAATGAAATAAATAAATTAAGGTCACTATAAATGAGAAACAACTTGAGGATACACAACAACAACACTATTTGATTCTGGATATTTTTATTTTCTTTTTAAATTTTATTATAGTAGTTTAATATTATTTTAATGTATTATTTAATAATATTATTTTAGTGTGTTATTTAATAATATTATTTAAATATTATTTAATGCATCTTTTTATTGTATTGTTTTTAATGTTGTAAGCCGCCCGAAGTCCCAGTCATTGGAGAATATAAATAAAGATAATAAATAAATAAACATATGTGAGCCGATCATGGGGTTTTCTTGGCCACTCTCTTCAGAGGTTGAGAGAATGTAACTTGCCCAATGGGTTTCCATGACTGAGCTGGGAATAGAACCCTGGTCTCCAAAGTTGTGGCCCAACACAAAAACCACACTACGGGGATAATGGGACCTGCAATTCTACAAGATCTTTAAGCCTTCTTGGTTAGAGCGCTCTGGGGTGCCTCGCCAAACTACAAATCCCAGGATTCTGTGGGATGGTGGAGACATGGGAGTTAAAGCGATATAAAAGTGAATTATTTCTACAGTGTAGAGCAGTGGTTCCCAAACTGTGCTCTTCAAGGGGTTTTGGACTTCAGCTCCCAGAATCCCATGCTATTGGCCAACATAGCTGAGGCTTCTGGGAAATGAAGTCCAATAAAAACCTCCAATTCCTTCCCCTTCTCTCTGCAGACGAAGAGAGACCTCTCTCACCCCACAGACCTCCCCTGGGTGCAGAAAGGGCCCCCCAGGGGGCCCCCAAATCCCCCCCCCCCCCCCCCAGGCTCGCCTTCTTCCAAGGGGGAACCCAACTCTTTGTCCCTCCCCGTCCTCTCTGGGCTCGACCCAGGCGCTGCCATCATCGCCACCACACGTGGTCAGAAAGCAAAGAAAGGTCACGTGGGCGAAAGGAGGCTGGGCTCCACGGAAGCCACGCCTACATTCCAGGGTGGAATCCAACTTTGATTGACAAGAATCCAAAGACAATGGCTGTTGCCAAGAGGAGGGCAGGGAGGAGGGGGAGAGACAGAGCGCGCGCATGCGCACAGGTTTTACAAAGCCTGGACCTTGTTGGTTTTCTGAATCCAGGAATTGTTACCCTGGGGTTACTATTACTAATTCATTGCTGTTATTTCCTCAGTCTCAAAGGTGCTACAAGATGGAACGTACTAAAACAAAGGACAGTACTTGCCCATAGGGAAAGCATACTTACCCATAGAGAATCATTGGAGATTCCAATGAATCGCCATTCTTTCCTATGGGCAAGCAATCTCCAATGTATCTCTATGGGCAAGTATGCTTTCCCTATGGGCAAGTACAGTGGTACCCCGGGTTACGAATGTAATTCGTTCCGCGGCGCCGTTCGTAACCCGAAAGATTTCGCTAGCCGAAAAAGCCATAGCCGCTAGCGCTGAAAGCCGCGATTTCGTGTGAAAAAGCGCCGAAAAGCACCAAAAATTTTTCCGTAAGCCGAAAAAAAAAAAAACCTAACCTGAAACAGTTTTTTCCTATTTATTTTTTTCGTATCCCGGAAATTTCGTAACGCGGTGATTTCGTATCCTGGGGTACCACTGTACTGTCCTTTGTTTTAGTACGTCTGCTACGAGATCTCTCTCAATACTGATTCTACAGGCTAAGACAGCTACAGCTTTCAGTAATAATAATAATAATACCTGACTAACACTGTTATATCTTATAATAACAATAATAATGTCATATATATATATATATATATATAATGAATTGTTCTTGTTATAACAACAACAACAACAACAGTTCGTTATTGTTATTTTCTCAGTCTCAAAGGTGCTACAAGGCATTTGATGTTTTTAATTTGTTGCCTCCTTTGTATTAATATGTATTATTTTCTTATTTTATTCATTGTATGTACAGCGCTGTGTGAGTTTACAGCGCTATATAAATAAAGCATATTATTATTATTAAGATTTATTTATATAGTGCTATTTATATAGTGCTGTAAATTAATTGTTGTTATAACAATACTAATTCATTAGTGTTTTTTCTTTAGTCTCAAAGGTGGGACAAGATCTGTCTGCATACTGATTCTACAGACTGAGACAGGTATATCATAGAATCATAGAATCATAGAGTTGGAAGAGACCACTAGGGCCATCCAGTCCAACCCCCTGCCATGCAGGAAATCCAAATCAAAGCATCCCTGACAGATGGCCATTCAGCCTCTGTTTAAAGACCTCCAAGGAAGGAGACTCTATCACCCTCCGTGGGAGTGCATTCCACTGTCGAACAGCCCTTACTGTCAGGAAGTTCCTCCTAATGTTGAGGTGGAATCTCTTTTCCTGTAGCTTGCATCCATTGTTCCGGGTCCTGTTCTCTGGAGCAGAAGAAAACAAGCTTGCTCCCTCTTCAATATGACATCCTTTCAAATATTTAAACAGGGCTATCATATCACCTCTTAACCTTCTTTTCTCCAGGCTAAACATCCCCAGCTCCCTGAGTCGTTCCTCATAGGGCATGGTTTCCAGACCCTTCACCATTTTAGTCGCCCTCCTTTGGACACGCTCCAGTTTCTCAATGTCCTTTTTTAATTGTTGTGCCCAGAACTGGACACAATATTCCAGGTGGGGCCTGACCAGAGCAGAATACAGTGGCATTATTCTTATATCTTATAAGATATTCTTATATCTTATAATAAGAATAATAAATCATTGTTTTTGTAATAATAATGATAATTATAATAATTCATTATTGTTATTCCCTCAGTCTAAAAGGTGCTACCATCTCTCTGTATACTGATTCTACAGAATAACACAGGTATATCTTATAATAAGTATAAGATTAAAAATAATGAATCATTACTCTTGTTATAATAATACTACTAATTTATTAGTGTCATTTCTTCAGTCTTAAAGGTGCTACAAGATATCTCTCAATACTGATTCTCCAGACTAACACAGGTATATCTTATAATAATAATAATAATAATAATAATTCATTGTTGTTATTTCCTAAGTCTCAAAAGTGCAACAAGATTTATTATCTGTCTGCATACTGATTCTGCAGACTAACACAGGTATATTTTATACTTCTACTACTACTACTACTACTATTAATAATAAATCATTACTGTTATTTCCTCAGTCTCAAAAGTGGAACAAGATCTGTCTGCATACTGATTTTACAGCCTAACATAGGTATATCTTACAATAAGACTAAGAAAAAGAATAATAAATAATTGTTCTTGTTATAATATTGATACTAATTCATTACTGTTATTTCTTCAGTCTTAAAGGTGCTACAAGATATCTCTCAATACTGATTCTACAGACTAAGACAGGTATATCTTATACAGTGGTGCCTCGGGTTACGAAATTAATTCGTTCCGCCGCGGCGTTCGTAACCCGATTTTTTTCGTAACCCGAAAAAGCCATAGGCGCTAGTGCTGGAAAGCCGCGTTTCGTGCGGAAAAGCGCCGAAAAGCACCAAAAATTTTTTTCGTAAGCCGAAAAAAAAAACCGTAACCCGGAACAGTTTTTTCCTATGGGATTTTTTCGTATCCCGGAAATTTCGTAAGGCGGTGCTTTCGTATCCCGAGGTACCACTGTAATGAGAATAAGAATAAGAAATCATTGTCCCTGTAATAATAATAATAATGAATAAAGATATGATGAGTAAAATAGAGGAAGAATGGCAATATATATGGGATATTAATAATAGAGAGGTTTCTCAAGCTCTGTTATGGAATACTGTGAAAGCAGTTGCAAGAGGGATTTCTATTAGGGAAACATGTAATGTAAAGAGACAACAGGAAGAGAGGAAAAGAAAATTGGAAATGAAAATTTAAAAATTAGATAATGATTATATAAGGAACAGGAATATATATATATATATATATATATATATATATATATAATTTCAAGCTAAAAGAAAGGAATTAGAGAAGATAGAGATAGATCAGATCCAGAAAAATTTGATATACTTACGGAGGAAGTTTTTTTGAACATAGCAATAAAAATTCTAAAAAGTTGGCAAGATCAACACAAAAGAAGAAAGAGGAAAAACATGATTGGGGTTATAAAGGATAAAATGGAGAATGTGTATGTTGATGAAAGAAAAGATAAAGATGTTTCAATAATATTATAAAGAATTAAATTTAGCAGGGAATAAGTCAATGGATAAAATTGAGGAATATTGAGAAACACTGGAAAATAAAAATAGACGAAGAGGACAAAGATATAATGGAGCAACCGGTTTCAAAAAAAGAAACTGAAGAAATGATAGATAAGTTAAATGGAGGGAAATCACCAGGAATGGATGGGTTGGGACCATAATATTATAAAACTTTAAAAAATATTTTAATATCTAAAATGGAGGTATTATATAATAAAATTTTAAATGGAGAAAGGATCCTGCCATCATGGGATCATTCATTGATAATATTAATTCCAAAACCAGATAAAGATTTGATAGATCCAGGATCATATAGACCTACATCCCTTATAAACCAAGATGCTAAAATATTAACAGCAATAATGGCAAAAAAGAATGAATAAGTTTATATATAAATATCTTCAAAATGATCAATGTGGATTTGTGCAAGGAAGACAAATGTCAAACTTAATAAGAGTACTGAATAAAATAAACATAATAGGGAAGAGTAAACAAAAAGTAGGAATAGTGGCATTAAATATTTACAAAGCCTTTGATTGTGTGGAATGGCCAGCATTAAAAATAATGTTAAAGAAATTAGGTATGGGGGAAAAGTTTAGAGGGTTGATAAATCAGCTATATTCAAATAACACGGCAGTAGTAACAGTAAACGATGGATTAACAGAACAAATTTCAATTTCTAGAGGGTCAAGGCAAGGCTGCCCTCTCTTCCCAATTTTATTTGCAGTAATTATTGAAACTTTAGCATATTCTATAAGGAGGATCAAAATCTGGAAGGAATTGGGATTAGAAAATTGAATAAAATAAGTTTATTTGCAGATGATACCCTATTGACAATCAAAGATCCACTTTAAAAAATGGATAAAGTAAAAAGGCATTTAAAGGGGTTTAGCGAAATCTCAGGTTTAGGAGTAAATTGGAATAAATCAGAGTCAATGCTGTTTAATTATACAAAAACAGAAGAAAAGGAATTCCTAAAGGATAAAAAGGTAGATATTAAATTAAAAGATACAATTAAATATTTAGGAATAAAAATTACCAAAAAAATTAGAGGAACAAAATTATAATAAATTAAGAATAGATATTAAAAGGAAATTAGAAGAATATAAATTTTCTGTTCAGGATGTTGCTAATACAAGTATCAGGCACTGAAATAAAAAACTGGCAAGTCTTACTGATAATTATTGTAATGGGAATAAAAAAGTGAGGATTAATAAAATATATTGGTATAACCCCCCAAAAGATGGAGGATTGGTTCTCCCAAATTTAAAATGGTATTATAACGCAAATCAATTAAGATATATTATAGATGGAATTTTAGAGAGAGAGGAATTAGATTGATTGGAGATGGAAACAATAGAGAAAAAATGGGAAATATATTTTGTATGGATTTTACTATGAAAGAAATAGAAAACCCTTTTTTAAAGAATATATTAGAGATTTGGAAAAAATATAAAGAAAAATTAATGCCTGCTATCTCACCATTAACACCAGTTACAATGTTAAAAAATTTCCCAATAAATTTAAAGGACGAACTAGGGAAAGAGCTAAGGAATCAAGAAATATATAGGATAAAAGAATGGATGAAGATAATGAAGGAGAAAGGAAAGATAAAGGAGAAATTGCAAAGATTAAAATTAACCTGGTTAAATTGTATTCACTTGGAACAGTGGACAAAAAAATTGGGATAGAAAAATTATAGATTTTAGAGAATACATAAAATTTAAACAATTGATTAGGCAAAGAGATAGTATGGAGGAAAATGAAACTTTGAAAGGTGTTACAAGTGAAATATATAAAACATTATTAAAATATAATGAGAAAGAAGAACACCTCAGGATAATATGGGAGGGGGATTTGGCACAAATAATAAATGTTGATGAATAGGGGGGAAATTGGAATCAACGTCATTTTAAAAATTTATACATATGGATGAACGGCAATTATTACAAAATAATTTGAAGATGGTATTTAATGCCAGTAAGCTTAAACCATATAAATAAGAATTATTCAAATCTATGTTGGAGGGGGTGCCAAGAAATTGGCACTTATATTCATATGTGGGGGGGCTGTAGATCCGTAAAGAAATTTTGGCAAATAGTATTTAAAGAGATAAAAGAAATAATAGAAACAGATTTAGAATTTTGTCCAAAGATAGCATTACTATCTGTATATGATAAGATTAATTGCACCCAGGCAATAAAAGATCTAATTACAAATCTATTAACACCGGCAAGATTAATTATAACAAAAAAGTGGAAAGATCAGGGAGATCTACAAATACAAGATTGGTACAAAGAGATATGGCAAACAGCAATTAATGATAAGTTAACATGCGGAATTAAGCTTAAAAAAGGAATAATGGAGAGAAATGACTTTGGAGCAAGGTGGAAAATATTTGAACAAAAGGCTTTAGTAAAAGAAGGAGATGTTTTACCTCTGCAGGAAGAGTTACAATTTTGGAAGGTTGAGTAATAAGAAGATATTAGACTCTGGGGATGGGAAGCACTTTGAGAAGGTGGGAAAATGAGGGGGGAAAGAGAAAAGAAGGGGGGAATGAATTAGTAATATAATTAATATTATTATACTTTTGTGTAACTATGAAAAGTATATGGTGAAAGGAAGCAAGAAGAATGAAGATTTTAATAACAATTTTATGTGTGGTTTTTAAAAAAAATTACTGGTCTAATTAAAATTAAATAGTTTGATATGAATAGATTTAGATAAGGTAGTAAAGAATGGATGACTAATGTGATAGGCCATATATATGTGGAATATTATGTAAAAAAATTTTTATATTATTGTATGCATGTTATAATACTAATAAAGATGTGCTAAAATAAATAAATAAATAAATAAGGGTTAAGGTTTAGGATTTGGGGTTAGGATATAGGAAAAAGTATTTAGGTATCTTGCCATGCCTGTACTCAGGGTCTTCATTTTTAAAGGAGACTACGCATCTGTATTCCCCTGTCCAGTAGCCTTGTTCATCTTCCTTTTTATCTGGCCCTGTCAGGATCGTGGCATATTTAGACACCCACCTCGCTACGTCTTCAGCAGGGATAGTAGTGGTTCTGAACCTTATAGTCAGAACCTTGGTATCACCTCTAAATAGAGGAAACATCTCATATTCCGACAGCAGATCTGGGTTCAGACGTTTCACCCTCTTGCAGTTAATCCAGAACTGCCTGTAAACTCTTTCAGATGCTAAACATACATCTATTTCTGTAGATCCTGGAAGCTGAATCACTGCCACAATATCTTCCCTCTGAGCATCCAATGTGTCTTTAAGGAGCCGCTTTGAAATATAGGCCCGTGAACCTTTCTCAGGGTCTGACCCTAAATATTTGAACCGTATTACAAAACGTGCTCTAGGGTTTCTTACATCTGAGGCTTCACTAAAGAACCGGTCAAGGTATGTCTCTTCATCTACCGTCATGCCGGAAGACCCTAAATCTCCTCGCCTTGCAGCGCCGCCGTCCCATCCCGCTATACTGGCATATGTCCTCCCTTCCTTTCTCAGTTCTTGCGGCTTGTCACCCGGCACCCCGAGGGGTCGTCCGGATGCCAAAGTCCCAGAACCCTGCGGTGCCTCTCCATGAGCGCCATTGCCATGTGTGCGATTGCTCTCCTTCCCCTTTATGTGTCTGTCTGGCAGAGGGTTTAGACTTACGTTCCCAATCCGTGTGTCTTTATTAGTTTCCAGGTCCAATCGAGGCCTTGCCGAGATATGACCATTCTCAGCAGCATCAACATTTTCCAGAAGCCTTTTCTTCTGGACAGTTAGTACCTTGGTTGGCAAAGATGGGTTTTTCCGTTGTTCCTGTGAAAGAAGACCAGGCCAAACAGCAGTACCTTCCATCAAGTTGTCTCCAGCCCCCAAACCCTGACCCAGTAAATCTGGTCCCCTGTTTTCCTCTCCCAAACCCAAGGTATTTCCATCCGCTGCGGTTGCTGGGCCCAGTTCTACATCTACTCTATCTGACCAAGGCTGTTCCCCTCTAGGTTTCTTTTTCAATTGAGAAGTGGAAGCACTTTCCTCCAAATCAGAACTGCTGACATCACTCAGTGTCCCTCTTTGCCTAGTGTTTCCCAATCCGTCTCCTTGCACCTCCATCCCTTTCCTTGCCGCCTCCCTTCTTTCTCTAACCTCCCTCCCATCCTCACCAGTTGCTGGGGGTGGCACCGTGGCACTCACCCCCAGGACAGGAGCCAATGGCAAATGTCCTTTGGAGCGCCGCTCGGTCCGCTGACGTCCTTCTGCCCATTCTGGTTCTTTCGGGGTCTCCGTTTTCTCCACTTTCTCCACAGCTCTCCCTGCTCCAGTTCCTTTAGTCTTTTCTTCCATCGGATCGAAGCCTGACTGTTTAGCAATTTTTGCCCATTGTCTCAGGTCTGCTACGACGTTTAAGAGCCACTCCATCAAGGCTTCTCTGGACACCATTTTCCCCTCGTTGTCCACTTGTGCCCAAACCGGAGGGTTCTGGTTCTCAGGGGTACATTCCCAGATTCGATGGATTTCTTGGAAGGTTTTTATCAACTGGCTCTCCTTCAGCCAGTCCGGTAATATGATGAGAGACGTCTTGGGTTTCCTGCCCAATAGCAAGCGTTGAACAATGTCTAAGGCCAAGGTCCTGGAATAAGCCACTTGCTCCTGAGAGTCAGCCACCTTTAATCCCGAAAGTACAGACTTCAAGAGAGGGAAACCTTTCTCCAAGAGTCCCCATAGTTTATCTCTGCTGTACTTTTTAAGGCTGGGCAGGCGATGGCTAGATGTCGGCAGGGCAATGTGAGCCACCGCATAGCCCCAGAGTTTCAGAGTGTCATACCTATCGAAGACCTTTGGCAAAATGATGTCGGTCACTTTGTCCCACCGCGTATGGAGACATTCAGTCCAGGCTGCAGAGATCTGCCTTTCTCGGGAAAGCCTCTTCTGTTGAGAAGCCTCTGAGAGTGTCTTCTCCAGATCTGTTAGTTCCTCTTCCTCCACACTTTGGAAATCTGTGTCATATTTATAGACCAGGTAGTCCTTAGTGACTTGGTCTTCTGGATCAGGGCCCCGGTTCCTTTTATTGGCATTCTTCTTATCCCTTCTCCTCTGGGCTTTGTCCCCAGGGCTTTCGTCCTCCTCTTCCTCACTGCTGCTCTCTGTGTCACTATCACTAATTGTAGCCAAGGAAGAGATGCCAGAGAACTCCATTTCACTCTCCCTTCTTTGCTCAAAAGAGAGACCTTCCAGGCTCTCTGCTTCCTTGCTTTCAGAGTCTTTTGTGAGGTCAATGGAGTCTCTGCAAGGTATAGTCCCTGCAGGCTGCTCACCAGAAGCCTCTTCTCTTCCTCCAATGCCTTTCCCTTCAGCTCTCTGGGAGTGGGCTTGTTTTCCTCTGGGAAATGGAAAGAGGGATGTTTCCTCTTCCAGAAGCCTCTGTGGCCTAAGGGGAGAACGATCTCTATTTGCACTTGAACTGTCCTTCTCCAATAAATGCCTGCTTTGGGTTTTTTTCTTCCTCCCCCCTCTGAGTTTTGTCTTTTGTTTGGTTTTCTCCTGCTTTGTCTTCATAGCAGATTGTTTTAATAAATGCCTTTTTCTCATTTTATAATCTTGTAGGTCCTTCTTAACATCCTCATTCCACTGAGTGATACTGAATATAATATCTAAAATGTCCTTTTTTTCCTCCTGTGTTCTGTCTTCTCCAGATTTCAAGAGGAGAGTGTTGCCTTTTTCATTGAGCTCTACCATGGCTTCAGTCATTTCATCCAAGCCCAGATTTAATTTACTGTAAAGTTCACTCAAAAGGGGATCTCTTTTCAAAAGATCTGTGTTTCTTTCTGTCTCAGAAAAAACATTGTCTGAATCCAGATCAGTGCTATGCTCCAATATCATACCAAGAAACTGTCCTATTTTTTCTTTATTCAAATTATATGTTCCATAAAACTTATTAAACTGAAAATACTCTTCCAAAAAGGTGTCCAGGTTGTTTAAATCCAGGGTGATCCTCCCCCCTTTTTCCTCCTCTGTCTCTGTGTCTGTTTTCATGGCTGCAGGATTTAGTTTCAGTTTCCCTTCAGTCTGCTCTGTTTGTTTGTTTATGGCTTTGCTGTCTGTTTCTTTTTGACGCAAAATAGCTTCTATTTGGGGTATTTCAATACACTCTGTCTCTTTAGGGGCTTTTTGGGACCCCAAATCCACAGTTAAGTCCCTTTGCAGCAAGTTTATGTTGCTTTTCAATGCAGTTTCTTTTTCTGCAATGGCTGCCACACCCAGATTTCTCAGAGCTGATTCAGCCATTTTCTGGCCACCTTCTCCTTCTTCCATTTTCTGGCCTCCTTCTCCTCCTTCCATTTTCTGGCCCCCTTCTCCTTCTTTTGGGGTTTCTATTTGCACAGAATTTCCCCCTGGAACTTTTAAAATCTCCTATCTACATTTCCCAAGTGGTCCAGAAGCAGTTTGATCAAAACCAACAAAATCTCCAGTACTGACAGTCTCTTGAGGCCTGCTTTTCTCTGCTTGCTCTGCTTGCTGAGAAGCCATTGATTACTGCAAAATCACTGCAGGCTGCTTGGGGGGCTGAGTTTGATTTCCCCCAGACCTCTCAAAATTTGGATTTTGAGGTTCCATTGTTGACTCTCCTGATGCCAGAAGGGTCCCACTGCCTACCCCACTCACTGGGGTTGCAGCATTTTCCTTGAAGCCATGGTGTGGCAACCTCATGGGCAAAACCGTGGGGTCGCGACCCTCTCTCAGGATAGCAATGTTCATCAAGATTGAGGCGTGGCAGTTCTACTGGCAAACCATAGGA
>NC_056525.1:101286714-101289532 GCF_019175285.1 Sceloporus undulatus | reverse complement strand
CATAGCTTCATTTGACTCTGATGACAAATAGATGCATGTCTATGTTCCATTAGCATACTGATGGCACCTCACCCCAAATGTCTTTATGAGGTCACTCAGTGGCTACAAATAGATGTTTTAGAGCTGAAGGGGGCAAGATGGAACCCTGTGGCACCCAACAGCTTAAATGGACATGGGGCTGAACAGGGACCCCCCAGTGCAACTTCTGGAACCAGTCTCACAGACTGGAGTGAAGCCAATGTAACACAGTGCTTCCACTCTCACCCAATTACATTGGTCTAGTAGTATACAATGGTCAATGGTATTAAAAGCTTAATAGAAACCCTGGAAGGTTTATTACTCCCCATCTCTCACCATGAATAGGCCACTAGGGCAAGTAAACCTTTCTTGGTAGCATGCCCTGGCCTGAAACCACACCAAGATGAATCCAAATAATCTGTTATCACTAAAATGTCTGAAGTTGCCTCTCACATGCTCAAGCATCTTTCCTAGAAAGGGGACATTCAAATTAGAGATGTAGTTCTCATATACCTCTGTGTCCTGGGAGGTCCTCTTCAGGAGTTGGTGTACTCCAGCCTTCTCTAAGACAGCAGGCATCTCTCAACATGTCATCAAATAGAGGGGCATTACTGTTCTCTGGATCCACCCTATCAGTCCCATTATACTAGCTCTTATCAGCCAAGATGAGCAAGGCTGATGGGATGGACTTTGTTGTCTTGTACACATCATTAGGTCACAACAATTGAGACAGATAACAATGAACAGATGGCACACTTGACATACTCCCCACAATCTGCCATAGCTGTGGCATCATGTTTTGAACACATTAAAGCATTTTTTCCTCAAAACGCCTAACAGGTTTTTCACAGAAGATAACAAAGGGTTCTAGTGCTAATTTCTTGTTGTCTGACCCCAAGAGGCTCCCCCTCCACTCTGAACAACTCTGTTGGATGACATGTATAGTATAGTATAGTACTGAGATAGTATAGGCAATGAAAGATTCTTTTTTGCCAACATCACTGTTGTGTAATAGGTACAACAAAGAATTCCAAAAATCTTTTGTCATACCCACACTGAGACCTACTCCCCCTGAACTCCTGTCATTGTCCAGCCTGCTTCACTACCCACAAATCACCTATAAATCATGGTGAGTCACAGGCTCCAGAACATTAGAAAAGAACACTATCTTTCCATGGAAAAAATTCAGCACCATATGCATCCATGGTTATCCACAGTTGTTTGGGCTGTTGTACTGCAATCGGTCATGTTAGAAGGGTTAAATACAAGATATGAACATATTTGTCCAAGGAGACAAATGATGACAAACCCTAGGAACAGACTAACAAATGAACACACTGCCAAGCTTGTTCCCATTTCACAAAATGTCTTGATTCTCAATTAGTCACAATTACAGTCAAGGCAAAATCTGATATGTTGCCTGTGCTTACAGTCTTACATCCTTCCTTCAGTGAAACAAAATGTTCAGTTATGAACATGAACAATGTGCTGAATGAGTGAAGCTAAAGGTACTACAGTTACACTTCAGCAAAAGAAAGTTAAACTGTTAATATAGGATACATCAATACAGATCTCCTGTAATGTGTGTCCTTAAAAAAGTTCCTTTTAGTGAAGGCATTTTTTGTTAAATATAAAGGAAGTATATCCTATTCTCTTCATATTATTAGAAATATTCCAAAAACATAATTTCCTGACAGCTTTGGATGTGTTTGAATATAAAATTTAAAGCAAATGTGCTAAATCAGATAACATTATTTAGAGCACTGGAAAATGTTTCCAGTTCTCCTTTTTCAGAAAACCCACGTCACTGTTTACTACCATGATAATAAATGTATGAGTCACACCCATGATACAAGGTGAGGGTTGGGGGACTGTTTCAGACTGAAGCCCAGCAGAACATTTTCAATGTCTGTGTGTCACAAATACGTGAATGTTCATTTAAAATTCATAAGCTTTCTAAAAGTTTGCTCATATTCTGGAAGAGCAGTTAAAAGTTTAATGGAAATGCTTCAAGATTCTATCTACATGGTTCTGTCTGCAGCACACAAATGAAAGATTCTCCCCTCCCTTGATGCTTTCCTGACCTTTTCTCATTGCTCATTTAAAACTAGCCAGGCAGTTTATTATCTGTAGTGCTAAACTGCAATTGGTTTCTGGAAACACTCACTGACAGGCCCAGAAGAAGCATGGGCCAGCTACTGGAGCTTTAAAGAGAGAAAGAGCAGCACATGGTGCGTTAGTATATTTCTGAAGTGTCTATAAAGATTATTCACTCCTCTGAGAATGCATAAGGACCAACAATCACACAGAGGGTTTCTATGATACAGGCATGATGGAAAAGAGCAAAGACAGGAAACTGGTCTTTGTTCTTAGCGGTCTATATAGGGCTTGATTACTTGTGATGCTGATTTTGGATGTGTGAACCTCTAAATTAAAGGCTTGGTCACTGACAAACAGTACAAGAGGGGAAACGGCTTAACAAAAGGACTTGCTAAATGCAAAGTGAACCAATGAAACCAAACAGAATGAAAGAAGCAGTGGATCACACCAAATCAACAGTGCCTTGGCCTGGAGCCTCGCTCCAAACCAGATCAAATCGGGCCTTTGATCATGGAGGCCAACAAAGCATACCCTCTCTGCAGCATTGTTCACTGCACAGGTCCAGGTATGTAAAGTGGAGAAAAAAAGGAGGAATGGGGTAGAAATGTATCTCTTCAGTAATTACACCAAAGATTGTCAAGGAGGCACAAATTTATCATGGTTGGATTCTCAAGTCCTATAGTATATCTACAGAAAAAAA